>NW_018225879.1:211732-212287 GCF_001263595.1 Phalaenopsis equestris | reverse complement strand
ATCACACAAATAACATGAAAGATGTGAGGATTTAGGTCGTGACAAACGACAACCTCGGAATCTTAAGACGAGTTAGGGCATATATTGTATAGCAGGGCTATACAAAGGCCTAAAGATAAGGTGAGGATTTATGTTGCCGAAGCAAGCAACCACGAAGACCTATGGCTTTGTTGTTTAAGTCTAAGGAAGGAAGATTGGTTTAGCTTGGGAAGACAGGTTTTGTTGTTGAAGATGGTCGTGCTGCCCACCAAGCTAGCTCCAAGCTCCTGCGGCGACGAGTTTGAGTTATCTAGTGTGTCAAGTTATAATATCAAATCAGGTGGCCTTATGGTTGAAGTTCTTTAAATTTTATAGAGGGCATATTATAGTAGATTAGAGCGACACCGGTTAGGAACCTAGGGTTACCTCGTTCCGGCATCACTATTTTTTATTGGATTCACTTAGTCCAAATGAACTCATCAAACCCAATTTAATGAGTTCCATAATTTCATTTAAACCATGGGAAGCCTCGTTAGCAACCGTAGGTTACCTCCTCCAAGGGATTCCCGATCATCC
>NW_018225879.1:208568-211597 GCF_001263595.1 Phalaenopsis equestris | reverse complement strand
TGGTTATGGTTAACATGCAAGTTTATGTAGGTAAATGCAAGCATGAAACATGTAAGGAAAAGGCAGAAGAAAGACGGTACTATAAACTGTAAAAGCGTACCTGGCGAGTCTTCTCGTTCCACCACCTGAAACTTAAGAATGCATGTGAGGGAATTTATGAAGAGCAGGAAAAGTAGAGTTCTAGGGGGGTTTTTATAGAGTTCTGGGGGGTTTTCCTAACCCTATGTCATATTTTGGTGAGTCCTTAAGAGTTTATTTAAGGATGATTTCATTGAGCAAAGAATATTAAGTTTAATAGGCCTCTGAGGTATCCAACAAGTTAGGAGGGGGAGCAGGTCCATGCCTCTCTCTCACCAACTAGTGAAAAGCCTCGAGTCCATTTTGAACTTAATATGTTGCTTAATGGTTCATCCTATGAATACTTCAAATGCTCAGTGAACATTGATGTCTCAATTATCCTTAAGAAAGGGTTAATTATCATTTATCATTGAATTTGAAAATTATGTGGGTGAAGATACTTAAAGAGGCAAGCTAGTGTAATTTGAATAAATTAGCCAAATTTTAATCCTAATTGGGCTTACTGGTGTTTCAAGGATGTTTGATTTAGTGTTTATTTTTTTAATCTTTGTTTAATCAATTTTTTATTTAGCCTAAATCACCACTAAGCCCTTAGGGCCTAGGTGAGTGTCTTAATTAGTTTTGAAAATGGTTAAGCTTTAAGTGGTCATGATTTATGATTTGGATTCTATTTGAAAATCAAAATAGGGGTATTAAATTGATTAATTATTGGCTTCCAAAGTCATACCCCTATGTTCAGGATCATCTAATTTTAATAAACTTCCAAATCTTAATAATTTAGAAATTTATTAACTTATCTTTTTAATGAGGAAAATGAAATTGGTTTCTACCAATTAACCCCTTGCATTTTAAACATAAAAAAAATTGATTAAGATCAGAGGTTACTATCAGAGGTCAACAAACCAATTGTGACATTTTGATGCCTTTTTTAATTTTAGTGATTTTTATCATTTTTTTAATTATTTTAATTATTTAATGTTTAAAATATACCTTAAAAATCAAATATTTATTCTAATTTCTATTTTATCTTTCTTAAGTGTCTCTGGTCACAAGGAACTAAAAAAAACACTTTTTATAATAGTTTGAAATTTAATTTAATTTATATAATTATTTTCATGCAAAAATAGGATTTTTTAAAGAAAATTCCTAACTTGACCAAGGTACATTATAATCCCTTGAAAATTTTACTAGAAGTAGAACTAGACCAGAGAAGCCTTTGGATCAAATTTCATAATTTTTCGAATTTTATGTGATTTAGTCGAGTTATTTTAAGTTCTGGGCTATTTAATAAAAATAAAATATTTTATGTGCTGAAAATTAAGTTTTGTATTTTTGAAAAATCTCCCTAAGGTCAAAGAACACAGAGGAGCAAATTTTATATTTTTCTAAATTTTTTTTTTATTTATTGAAATTATTTTAATTTTTATAGTCAAAAAATTCATTTTTAGCCTTTTTTTTAAAAAAAAAATTATTTTTAAGCTTTGAAATTTAATATCTTTATTTATAAAATCAGGAAAAATATTCTAATTATTCCTAAGTAATTAGGAAACAATTTAGAATATTTCCAAGAGTTTTATTATTTTTCTTATCTTTAAAAATCTATTTAAGTTGTCAAATTAACTCAAAATATTTTGAAATTTTTATGATGAGTTCTCTAGATCATAAATCATAGTAGAGAGCAAAAATCAAGTTATTTAAATGTTTATATTTTCCAAATTGAATTATCTTAGTGATTTAGTATTTTTAAAATTTAAGTGCATTTTAAATGACTTGACCCATGAAATTAGTTACAAAGGTTTCTCTAGTCATGGTGGACCTTCCAAATTTTTCTTAGGATTTTGTAATCAATGTGCTAATTTCCATGATTATTTTGAAGGAATAATGTGTAATAACTTGAAAAATATGGATCTCTGTATAAGAAATTCATCTGACTTTAGAAAAATCAGAGGATGTTTCTCTTGATAGAGACTACAACATGTCAAAATTTGAAGCCAAGGTAATGTGTCAATATGCATGGAGAATCAAATGATTCTAATAGTGTTTAATTAATTAAAAATATTTTATGCATAAAATGGACTTGAAAATTATTCCACATTATTCTCCTCTGTTCATTGAGCAAGTGAATATTTTTATTTTATTTTTGTGATTTTTCTACACAAAGTTATGTATTTTTGAAGTCTTAGGGATTAAATAAATAATAAAATGCCCCTATTTTCCTACTTATCCATGTCAACCTCGTACGGGTCAAACAGGCCACGTGTCATTGTGTTATTGGCATCGCCAGCTAGCTCATTCTCGTCCATCTCGGACCGTAGTTTGTCCGGCGCAATCAGGGCCATCCGATCAATACACGCTCGATCTGACGGTCACGGGTCATCGTCCTAAATGAACAGGACCCGAAAACCATCCATTTTAAAATGTTAATAGCTCACTCGATTCTCAAAAAAATTGAGTGAATTTTTTTTAAAATGCTTGTGTTGACTAGTATAACACATCCATACGGTTGATAAACCCTTAATTTGACTGTATATGCATGAATAATTAAAAGAGTCTCGGTTTAGGTTTAACTTTGAATACCTTGGTCCAAGAGGGGTAGCCTCGATTGGATGCTTGTAGAAGCCTTATGTGGGTGCCAGAAGCCTAGGGATGGAGCCTCTGGTTGTGGTGAAGTGCCTAGACCCAAATTCGATCAAGGCCGATTTAGGGGTTTGGTCGAAGTCCACCTTAGGGTGGTTGGCTGAAAGGGCTTTTGTGGGGGAAATTCTTCTCTTGATGTTGGGATGGTGTGGGTACAAGTAATTTGAATTTGGTGGAGGTTTGGAGGATGTCCTGTTTTGGCCTTGAAATTGAACTCCAAAATTGAACTGAAGCAATGGATTTGAGTGGCTAAGGAAGGTTTGGTTAAGCTCAAGAGGTATCCAGGAAGCTTTGGAAGAAGTTTTACTGAGTCT
>NW_018225879.1:208254-208550 GCF_001263595.1 Phalaenopsis equestris | reverse complement strand
AAGCTCTCCCCCTTTTGCCATGGAGGGGGAGTTTAAATAAAATGGCCTAGACGGGCTGCCAAGGCCAATTGAGGGGTGCATTTGGTTGCTTATGTGGAGGGCAGAGAAGCTAAAATGAGCAGCTGGGCTGATTTGGCCTTTGGGTTTGAATTGGGTGAAAATCCCTTATCTTGGTCATGTTTTTGGCCATTTTCCATCCACCAGGGTGGCTGGCCGGCCTGACATTGGTCACATTTTGGCTCAGGGAAGTCAGGGAACCCAGAGGAATCCATCACAGCAATTTAATGTCACAGCAA
>NW_018225879.1:198605-208127 GCF_001263595.1 Phalaenopsis equestris | reverse complement strand
ACTGGTCACTAAGTCCAACTAATGGCTGTGGTGGAGTTAATTTGGTGGCCTTAGGGTGGTTAGGTCACATTTAGTGTATGGGTCCAAGTGGGTGCAAATGACCAAAACTTGGGTTTGAGTTAAGCTAGCCATGTCAATTTCCCCAAGTGATTGTTGAATTTGGTGTATATTATCATAAAGAACAACTTTGGTGAAATTGAAAGGATTTTGAGTTCAATTGGAGAGTCAATTTGAAGGATTTTTGGGTTTTCATCAATTTGGGCATGTTGGGCTCATGTTGGGCTAGGCTTGGGTCAAGCTTGGGTTAAGTCCAAATTGATTGTTGTAAATGGTCAATAGGTACCTCATTAAGGGTTTTCAACATGAATTGGATTCCAATTTGGAGGTCAAGGCAATCAATTGGGTGAAATTTGGGGACTTAGCCAATTTGGGGCTAAATTTGGGAATTTTGGATTTAGGGCAGATTTAGGGGAATTTTGGATTTAGGGCAAAATCAAATGGATTTGAAACTTCATCAAGGTCAATTGATGGTTGATTTTGAAGTATATGAATGTTATCAAGATTTTTCAACATCAATTTGGGCTAATTGACTAGGCCATGGGTTCAATTTGGTGAGATTAAGTCATATGGTCAAAATTGGGGTTTTGACCCAAATCAAAATTGGGCTCAAATCTGGACCAATTGAGCTTGTATTTGGTTTTTTTTTGGTCATATAAAAAGTTAATTTGAGTTTAGAATTGGAATTGGGGTCAATTGAGATCAAATTGGTGGACATTTGAGTTGGATTTGGGGAAATTTGGGTCGTTAAAGGGCATTTTGGGGATTTTTCTTAAAGATGGTCAAATTGGCCAAATTGGGTCATGTAGTAGTTGAGAAAAATGAAATTGGGAATATTTAGGATTTATTAGGATTTTCTAGGAATTTTTGGAATTTTTGGGATGTTGGGTCCAAGAGGGGTATTTTGGTAATTTGGGGGTGCTTTAGGGGTAAAAGGCCACGATGGGTATTTTGGTAGATTTGAGGTACCAAGAATCACCAATATGACATGGACCAATGAGAACCCCATTTTGGGTCCTCTACATAGTGGTCTTAGCCAAACCATAGCCGGTCCAGCAATCCTAAGGGTGACTCATCTTGAGTTTCCCCCACAGTGACCCCACCTACTAAGTATTTAGAGGTTGAGAGCAACATGTGGAACTTCAAGCTGAGTAGAGAAAAGCTTGGAATTTCTAGTGGTGAGGGTTCCATGTCTAGTTTTCTAGGAATAGTCAACAGAAAAAGTCCTATTGCTAGACCCTAGGCTACTAAAGAGGAAAAACTAAACCTCAAAAAAAATTGAGGTCAACAAGGCTGTTATTGGTATAGTCATGGAGTTCTATGCAAATTTCAAGGAGACATCTGATGACCATGTCTATGTTTGTGGTAAAATGGTTAAATTCACCCTGTGGAAGATTAATGAATTTTATCAGTTGCGAAAGGCGTTTCTCTGTAAATACAACACATTATCTACTATAAAAAAGGATGGATGAAGTTATTTCATTTCTTTATGATGATGTTATTGGTATAGTCATGGAGTTCTATGCAAATTTCAAGGAGACATCTGATGACCATGTCTATGTTTGTGGTAAAATGGTTAAATTCACCCTGTGGAAGATTAATGAATTTTATCAGTTGCGAAAGGCGTTTCTCTGTAAATACAACACATTATCTACTATAAAAAAGGATGGATGAAGTTATTTCATTTCTTTATGATGAAAGAGGAGCTTGGAAAGTGAAGAATAATGTTAAGGTAAAGTTTCCTACTTCTATATTTAATGTAATATCCAAGGTGTGACATTACTTTATATCTGCTAGAATGATACCTACGAATCATTATTGTGAAGTTACTAAGGATAGAACTATCCTAAAATTTTGTATCCAACAGATGGGAAGTCTAGATGTTGGATCTATAATCTATAAGAACATTCGTTCTATGGTTATGGGTGAGACGACTTGTGGATTAGCACACCCTGCTCTGATTTTCTTAGATTTGATAAGGAAAGGATTGCGCCACTTAAATCAATTGGGCCAGCAAACATTAAAACCTATGAATATCATGTTAGATGGAGAATGGGAAATAGGAGTAGGGAAATTCCTTCTACTTCTAGCACCCCTACTCTCTAGGAACTTATGGAACAGATGATGATCCAGCAAGGATATATTTTAAGGATGGATAGTAGAATTGAAAATTTGGAGGCCAGGAATGCACATAATGATAAATTAACAAAGAAAAAGTTTGAATATTATGCTACATATGATGATGTTATGGTGACCACTCAGTATATTTTCCTAGTCACCCTATCTTTATCCCTTATAATCAGAAAAACTTTGATATAGAAAAAGAAGAAGAAGAGGATGAGTGAAGATGTCTGCTTAGTTATAGTTCTGAACTTCTATTTAATTTTAAGTTTGTTGCATTTTTTTGTTATTGTTGTTATTTTTAGCTTGTTAAATGTGAAACTTTGATTTGCATTGAATGATGACTTTGAACTATAATTTGTAAAGATGTTGTTGAATTGAAATTTATTTTAGTACTGTTATTAGTTTTTAGTACTTAGTTGTATTTATTTTTAGTTAAATCTTTCTCAGCAAATATTTTTATCTATATAATATGTGTTATTTAATGCTTTAAGTCTTATACCTTTTCATATTAGCACCTGCAATATTTCAGAGTTAAGTACCAAAATCATAACCTTCAACAAGTAAGTCTTTTCTTAATGTATTAACTATTTTCTTTCACCCTGTATTTTTCAATTTTTCATGCTTATTTTTTTAAGAAAATTTAAGTTTGGGGGAAGAAAAATTAAGTTTGGGGGAAGAAAAATTCATTTTTTTTAAAAGAAAGAAACTTAATTTTATTTGTCTTCAATGAACTATATATTAAAATTTTTAATTTAACATGACCTGTGGTAGTAGAGCCTAACTTTGGATTACTATATTTTTGTTTCTAAATATATTGTAAGTTTAAGTAAAAACTTTGAATAAAAAAGGTTAATTCTAGAGATTAAGGTATTTGATATGAGAGAATAAGATTATGTTTTTTTCATTTTAAGTAAAGGAATTTGTATTTTTGAAGTATTAAGAACCTTAGAATTTCATGTTAGAAGAAAAGAAGGAAACTTTATGAAAAATCTTTAAAGCTAATATCAATTTATAAAGTGAAGGAATGTGAAAAGTTTTTAACTTTACGAAAGGGACAGTGAAGTTCAAAGGACTTCTCAAAATATGGTAATCCTCACATAAAAAAAAGAAGAGAAATGATTGAAAATGATTCTGAAAGAAAAGAAAAAGAAAAAAAATAAGGAAATAAGAAAAGAAAGGAATAAGATGTGAGGAGAAGCTTGAGGAGATGCCTAATAAAAATTGGCTTCGCTTTAATCCACTTATGGAAGAAGGCTTAGCTACATTCTCTAAACTTTTATCTAAGTACTAGCATATTTACTAATAAAGTTTTCATGAAGTTCTATTTCATATGGATATTCTAAGTGGCTTTAGTATAACAATTTGCAATTTTCCTTGAAAAGAATAGAGAATCATAAATCTTAGACTTGACTGCTAGATATTCTTATACCTTTAGTATTAACTTGAGTTATTTTAAATTTTTTCTTATGATATGTTATGATATTTATTATACCAAAATATTAAAATCTAGAAGTTAAATTCCATACTATAAGTCATATTTTTTATGTAGTAAAGGACTTACTTGAGGGCAAGTAATATTTAAGTTTGAGGGATTTTGATACACCAAAAATATATACATTTTTAGACCTATATTTTATACTCATTTTTGGTGATGTTGCTCTTTAATGAAAGATATTTTTCATATTTTATTGCAGTTTGATGATTTTTATCACTTGAAGCATAAAGAAAGCAAATAGGATGAAATTTGGAGTCAAAATGGCATTTTAGAAGAAAAACTCATCGCCGACGGTGCCAACATGAAGGAGGAGCCCAAAATAGTGGGGCACCGACGGTGCTATTTGACTAAGAGCACATAAATTAATTTGGATCACATGCGTCGACGGATCCATCGTGGGAGTTGACGGTGCCAATGTCGGTGCTGGGAGAATTTCTAGAAGATTCGAAGAATTTGGACTTTTTTTAAAGATATATTGGACACACTTCTTGGAAAACCAACATTATGCTTTCTTTAGAGAAAAAATTGATTAGAAATAGGAGGGCTAGTGTGTCATTGAGTCTTCTTGCATTGAGTCTTCTTGAGTGTTCTCTTGAGTGTTCCATTGTGTGTATTATTTAGTGTGGTGAGTCTAAGTGTGATTTCTCCTAAGTGTTGTTAGAGAGGTAGAGAAGTGATAGAATTCTTCTTCTCATTCATCTTTGACGCGAAAATCAAGAAAGAGAGAATCAAGATTATTGTAAAGAGAGAAAGAGTCTAAGAGAGGCTACAAGGGATTTGCTTTGAGGAAGAGTTAAATATAAGCAGTGTTTGTTCATTATTGTTGTATAAACTTTCTTTTATTTATGAAATTTGTATTTTTTCATATTTTTCCTCAAGAGGTCTAAGTAAATTTTTTTGTCTTTTTCCCAAGTCTGAGATATGGTGTAATGAAGAGTTAATTTCGATGTGTTTGGATGTGCCAATTTTAAAATATAAAATAATTTATGATGATTTTTTACTCCATTCTTAATTTACTTTTCGATTTGGTCAATTGAAATGTTAACATCTATTGTGAAACATACTATCTGGGAAATGGAGTATGAGTTTTAGAAAAAAGTAAGAATCACATTTGATTCCATGAAGGAGTGTTTCATTCATGGAGATGGGTACAAATAAATAGGGAAATATAAATTATTGGGCAAGGAATTGGCGACTCTAGGGTGACAGATTAAAATTCTCAATTTGGTCTTAGTGTTTAAGTAGTGTTGGTCTTAGTGTTTAAGAACTAAAGTGAATGTTAGCCTTCAAGGGAAGGGAAGTGGGAGCTCTGGAGTGAGAGCCAGTATCCTCCCATCCTAACCATGGATTTAGAGACTAAACCGAAGATTAGCCATTGATTCTCTATAACACTTAACTAAGAGTAGAGAATTAAAATTGCTCTTATTTGGCACAATACAAATTCAAACCATTTATCTCTCTCATTTAATCAAAAGCACATTGTAGTGGGAAAGATGCTTTCTCATATTTGATAAATTCATCACAAAAATATAGTTTGATAGTTATAGTTTAGTTTTGCTTTACAGTTTTACTAGTAGTTGATAATTTAGTTATGATAGAACCTTAAATATTCCAAATTAGTATAGTAGAATTTAGTTATTATTGTGACGTTCCTAATTTAAATTTTCATTTCAAATTTAAACCTTCCTCGTGGGATCGATATTTGGGGATTAATCAGAAAATTATGTTTTACTTGATAACGATACGTATACTTGCGTAGAATCCCAACATAAATTACTACAATTTTTTTATTCATAAACTAACGAACCAAGTTTTTAGCATCGCTACAAAGCGGAGGCAACTTCATTGATTTTATACAACTATAATTTTGGTGATCAAGCTCCCAAACCAATGTGGTGATTTTTTGAGTTGTATTTTAATTATTATAATTATTTTAATACAAAAAATGTAATTTCACTTAATTAATTCATTTTAATGGTCAAATTAATCCCAATTGACTTGAAGTTTTAATGGGGAGCTCCTCTGGCATTAAATTATAGTAGAGAGTTTTTTTTATGCCATTTAAATTTATAAATATTTCAAATTAATTATATTTCATTTTTAGGGGTTGGTGACAATTAGGGTTATTCTTAATTAGTTAAACCAAGCTTATATTATTCTTAGGGTCCTCTGACCACGGTGAACCTATCAAAACAAGTTTTATATTTTTTCTGATAAGATTTTAATTATTATAATTATTTTACCAAAACAGACATGATACACTTAAAAAATAGATATCTCTTCCTAGGGACCTCCTTGACCTTGAAAAATATCAAGGAAGATCTCTCATGATAGAGAGAACCAAAGCCCTAAAAATCAAGTCATGGTGAAATGTCCATACAAATGAAGAATCCAAATAAGAAATATAGTATTTAATTAATTAAAAATCACACATGCATCAAACAAAAATAAAACTATTTCTACATTGTTCTCCTCTGTTCACTTAGCATGAGAGAATTTTTATTTTATTTTTGTGATTTTTCTACACCAAGATATGGATTTTTAAAGATCTGGGATTTAAATAATTCAAATAAAACCTTATTTTTCTACTTATCCAGAGTGGAGCCCCCTCATCTTAGGCAACTCTGAACCGCGCACGCGTCCGCCTCTGGTTAGGTGCTGTTAACTGAGTCAGCCTACTCACCAAGACTTCATCTCACGTGATCTCACTCTTCCGTCCGATACACGCTGAAAATGACAAAATCCATTCATCATCCACTAGTCCCTAGGTCGAGAGCCTTTAAAATTCAAACATTAAAATCTATCTCGATACTCAACAAAATCTCTTCAGGTTTATTTATATGGATGTGTCTAGACTTGGAGGACATATCCATACTATTATTCAAGTCTTAAATTGAGTCTATGAACATGGAGAATTAAAATAGGCTCGGTTTAAGGGGAGAGTTCAATACCTTTTCCCAAGAGGTGTGGCCTCGATTGAGTGCTTCCAAAAGCTTGAGTTAAGTTTAGAGAGCTCGTAGATGAAGCCTTGGGCCGTGGTGAATTGCCTAGGTATGATTTTGACCAAGGCTGATTTTGGTTGTTGATCAAAGTCTATGCTAGGGTGGTTTGGTGATGGGGCTTTTATGGGGGATCTTCTTCTTTCACTCAAGGGACAGTATGGGTGCAATTAATTTGACTTTAGTGTACGGTGGAGCTATGAGGAATTTTGTCTTGGTTTTTGCCTGATTTTCAGCTCCAAAATTGAGCTCAGATAGTGGGTTTCATGGCTGGAATATGGTTGTATTGAATTTAAGAGGTCTTGAAGAAGTTTTGGTTTCAATTCTTTAGGATCTCCCCAAGGAATTTCAACAACTCCTCCCCTTTGCAGTTGGGGGTGAGTTTAAATAGAAGAGGCCATGGTGGCTCTCAGGCCAGGTTAAGGTGGTTAAGTTTTTGCCTAAGTGGAGGGAAGAAAGGATCCAATAGAAAATTGGATTGGTGCCAATTGGATGGATTCAAATTTTCATTTTGACCACATGGGCTCTCTTGTCTATGGTGTCTTCTGATAGCCAAAGTGGTTGGCTAGCCAGGGTTAGGTCACAATTTGGTCATGGAGATCAAGGCTTGGTTTTGGTAAAGTCAATTGGGGTTGGGCATGTGAAAAGGTTTTGTACTAAAGAGGAATGCGTGAAGGGTCATTTTTGGTCAATTTTGTTCAATGCATGATTTAGGGTTGGGCTCACCGATCAAAGGAGGTTTGGGTGCTGAAGAAATCAGGTGGTTCAACTTGGTTAGCATGGTTAAGTCCCCATCCAAGTGGATTAGGGATAATGATTTACCTAAGTGAGTTATGGGAGTGGTTAATCATGTGTAAGGGGACCACTAGAGAGGCTCCTCTTTTTACCCAAAATAGCATGGTGATATGAGCAAGACTTACATGGCTTGCATGTGGCTTGGGGATGGCTTCAAGGCTTGTCCTTGGGCTAGTCATTTGCATGAAAAGAGATTTTTGGATTTTATGGGTATTTTTGTGGATTTTGTCATGATGCTTAATATGGAATGATTTTATCATGGATTTAAAACTTAGGAAATGATTTTGATTAAATGGATGATGGGAAGGAATTTCATGTCATGTGGGCTTTGGATTTGGGCTTTTTGAATTAGGTGTGGTGGGCTTGGGCTTTTGAAATTGGGGTGAATTTGGGCTAAAATTTTGGCCAATTAAATGTTTAATTTGGTGTAGGGAGATGTCATGAAGATTTTTGAAAGAATTTCAAGTGATTTTGAATTGAATTGAAAAGTCAATTTGGTGATTGTGGACATATGGTCAAATATTAGGCTTTTTGATTTGGGTTGGAATTGGGCTTACAATTGGGTCAAATTTGGCTTTATTTTTTTTTATATTAGGATTAAGGATATTGAATTTTTATCTGCAATTGAAATTGGGCAAGATTGGGTTCAATTGGGCCAAGATTGAGGCTAACTTGGGGAAATTGGGCCTTTAAGGGCATTTTTTTTGGGGCTTTTCATCAAAATGGATCCATTTGGTAAAATTGGGTCAATGTGATGGTTTAAAATTGAAATTGGGAATATTTGGGATGATTTTAAAATTTTTGGGAATTTTTGAAAATTTTGGGTTATGAGGGGTCTTTTAGTAATTTTTGTAATTTTTGTGGTATTTTGGGGATTTTGGAAATCTTGGTGAATTTGGATTGTGAGGAATGATTTAAAATGACTTTTAGACAAATTTGGGTGTTTTGGGCATATTTGGAAACTTTGGCAAAAATTAGGATTATAGGGGTATTTTGGTATATTGGTGATCTTGGGCTAGGATGGCACGTAAGCCATGAAACCATGGCAAACTGACAAAAGGAAAATATGTTGAGATTTTCATACATATTTTACACTAATTTTGTTGATATTGCAGTTTAAAGAAAGGTATTTTTGATATTTTGTTGCAGGTATGTTGAATTATGGTCATTGGAGCAAAAAGATGCAAAAAGGAGCGAAGAGCGGCAAAAAGGAGCGAATTTGAAGCGAAAAGGACCAAAATATGAAGATTTGAACTAAGGTGCCGACAACGAGCCCAACGACACCGATGGAGAGATTTTCCCGAGAGACCAGATCAAATAAATTTTGAAAGCCGCCGACGGCGCCCTCGAGGCTGCCGACTGCGAGATCGGAGGTTATCCCAACAGGTGCATTGAATGTGGACAATTTTTTAGCGGATGCTTAGGCAACTCTTGGGAAAACTTCTACAACTTTAAAAGAAGATTTTGACCAAAAATTGAGAAGGGGGGACAGCGTCCATGAGGTTCAGAGAAGTTGAAGAGCCCCAGTAGTGTGTAGAGAGTTTAATTTAGGGTTAGATTGTGAGGAATTCTTCGAGAGATTGTAAGAGTGGAGGGAAAGTGAGAAATTTCTTCCTCCTTGCCTCTTCTAAGAAGAATTTTGTGTGCTATAAAGGAAGGAAGTGATTCAGAGAAACTTTAAGGAGTTTGCTTTGGGAAGAATTAGAAATAAGTGTTATTTACTTGTTGTAATTTGTATGACTTTGCTTTTATATATAAATTCCAAATTTTGTCGTATCTTTCGCATGAGTTCTGAGTAGTTTTCTCTATCTTTCTCCTTGTCTTGTAATTTTGTGAAATTGTGATTTGAATTTGTTGAGCTATGAAAATGTTAAAGAAGTTGTGATGATATTTTTACTTCGATCTTAATTTACTTTCAATCCGGCCAATTGATTTGTTAAAATATGTTGAGTTTTACAACTAAAGTGAAGATTATATCCAATATTTCGGGAGGTCAAAGCCCTTGGAAGTTGGGGCAAATAAATAGGAAAATAAAATTATCAGGCGTAGAAT
>NW_018225879.1:171114-198595 GCF_001263595.1 Phalaenopsis equestris | reverse complement strand
TGGAGAATTTAGAGCGACAGACTAGTATCCCCAATTCGGTCCTATTGTTTGGGTGCAGAAGTGTAGATGTTAGCTTTCAGGTGAGGGGAATGTGGGAGCTCCAAAGTGAGAGCCGGTATCCTCCTAGCCTAGCCGCATATTCAGTAAATAAGCATAGGATTAGTCAATGTTTTTTATGCTTGGACCAAAGGGCAAAGAATAGGTATGCTTCTATTTGGCACAATCCAATTTGAACTGATTCACTTTATCCATTCACTTTAATTTCTTGACAAGGGGAAGGATGCTTTCTTATATATTGAATTTCACATTAGAAACTTTATTAGTAGAATTAGTTATTTAAGAGTTATTAAAATTAAATATTTATTTCAATTGCCTATTAGTGATAGATAAGCAATTTGAATTATATTATTATGATTAAGTATTGATTTTCTAAAATCTTAGTTCGTAGCCTCTAATATTACTCCCTGTGGGATCGATTTCTAGGGCTCCATTAGAGCCCTGTATTACTTGAGCGATGCATATACTTGCATTGATAAGTTTGACTTCACCATTATTAAATAATTTATATATACATCTTTATCGAATCTATAACCTCTCTCAAGTTTTTAGTGTCGTCGTTGAGGAATTAAATCTTTTAGCAGCAATATTAAATACTTGTATTTATTAAATTCTTGTATTTTTAAGCATATATAAAGTCGTTGTCACAAACCAATAGGAGCCATATGAGGACTCATTTTGGATGCTCAATATGCTGGTCCTAACCCTATTAGCCAAGGGCTAAGGGTTTGGGTCCACCCATATGAGCTTTCTCAAAGGAGTCAGGAGACCAAATCAAGGGGTCCTAGGGTTTTTGGTGTGTAAGAAAGTGTAGTGTGTGCAAGCTAGCCTAGCCAAGACTAGACCACCCAGGGTTAGTCCTAAGGCTTTACCACCCTATGGGGGACTCTCCTTGAGCTCCCTCATATTGACCCCACCTACTAAGTGCTAGAGGTTAGAAATAATATGTGGAACTTCAAGTTGAGCAAAGAAAAGTTTAGAATTTCTAATGTTGAGGGTTCCTTTCTAGTCCTCTAGGAATAGTCAATAGGAAAGTCCTATGGCTAGACAGTAGGCTACTAAGGAAGAAACAAGACCTCAACCAAAAGTGAGGTCAACATGGACCATGTTAATAACTTCATAAACATGTTATCTATTATCAAGAATTTCTTGCTAAATAGCCAAGCACAATCTTCCTCGTTACTCAATTGTATAAATATATATCTCCCATCTAACAAACCAACATTCAAACCTCCATAAAGTTGTAAGATATCAAAATATATTCTAATCAATTCCATTTTTGGGTGGTCATAGACAAATTTACCAACCAACGCAAATTTGCAACTAGCAACAAACTCCGTAGTATCATTATCAGACAAAAAAATTATGGTATAACCATTCTTCCTACCAGCTTTCCTCATAAATCCATCACCCCAATTATGATCAAGCTCATCATGAAATATTTATAGAAAAACAAAGTTGCAACAATCTAAATTGGATGCAACAAAGCCATTACCAGCAACTTCGACAAATAAGTTAGGATCCATACAAAAAGACTACCTCAAAATCCATGGTCGGATCTCAAAAGTAGCACCTTGGAAGACTCAAAACACCACAAAAGAACATAAAAATGAATTAAACAAGCCCAATGAAACAAATGGCTAAAGATTCAAAAGATACAATGAAATCAATGGAAAGGTGGCCAATAATCCTCAAGAAAACATAAACCAAAGCCACAAAAAGTACCACAACAACCCAAAAAATCAAACTTGCTAAAGAAACCACAACAAAGCAACCAAACAACAAACCAACCGAAGAACCTGAAGGCGCTGAAACACAACCCAAAAATCAAACTGAAAAATACAATAAACCACCCAGAGAAAGAAGAAAACAAAGAAAATGAAGATCACCTAAATAAAAAATGAAACAGACGAGTAAAGAATAAGCATCGAAATGGTATCCCTAAAAAACAAACTAAAAAATATGAGAAACCACCCCTACATATATATAAATGGTGGCTGCACAAGGTGCTCATCAAGGGTTTCTCCTAGGATGGTCGCAATCTAGTTCCTTTTGAAGTTTACTGGTGTTCTCTTTTCCTTCCTGCTATTTGGTCTTTGGGTGGTGGCATGCTTAAGGTTTGTTTGGAGACCAAATTGGCATATTTTTACCTTTCCCGGGCTTCCACTTTTCTAAATTTTGAGTTACTATTCCATTGTTAAGGCTTCTTGGATGAAGGGGTTCAGCTCTCTACTTTTTTGCTAATGGCCACTATTGCCTCTATTGATCTAGAAACCAACATCTAGTGGTCTAAATCTACCTTTGTTGATGTGGTTGGAAGTTGTTTTAATACAATCCAAAATTTTGACAACCTGGTTTTTCCTCAATGTTACCATGAAGTAGCAAAAGGAAGAGGGGACTGTACATTTGTTAAACCTTTAGGAAAAAATGAAGGGAAGCTTGCTTCTTTCTTCTCTGAAAGTGAAATAAAAACTTTAGTTGATGCTTGCAAGTTTACACTGATCGAGAAGTTTTAGTTTTGCCATCCTAATATGGGCATCATCAAAAAATACTTTGAGGATTTAAAACTTTTTGGTGCTTGGAAGGTGGGGCTGGTAGATGGGAGGCATATTATGATTCATTTGGCTAAAGAGGAAGATTATGCAAGGTTGTTTGCTAAATAAATATTGCATTTAGTTGGTGTTACTATGAAATTGTTATAGTGGGCCACTGATTTTGACCCTTCCCGAGAGCCCCCAATTGTTCACATATGGTTTAAACTCCCTAGCCTAAAACAACATTTCTTTAACCCCTAGGTGCTTTACACAATTGGAAGAGCTTTGGGTAGGAGTATGAAATTGGATGCTCCTACTTTCAATATGTCAAGGCCATCTATAGCCAGACTCTTAGTAGAATGGAATATTACATTGCCTGGTGTGGAGGAAATCTGGCTAGGCACAACACACAATGTGTATTGACAAAAGATAGGGGTTGAACAAAGGCCTTACAACTGTCACAGCTATAAAATGTTTGGTCACATAAATGGTAGGTGCTTTAGACTACATCTTAATTGAAAGAAACCCCCTATTGAAACAACTAAAACCCCCTCCATCCAACTTAATACTCATATGGAGGAAGTACTCTCTGATGTTAATGTTACTACTCCATTGATTCCTGAAGAGCCTCCTACTTCCCACCATTTACCAAATGTCACAGAGCCGAACACCTTAGCAGCCACTTTTGCTACAGACAATACTGAAGAGCTTACTAATTTCTTAGAAAAAAATCTAGAGGAGGGGTAGAACCCAGGACCAACAAGGGCTTCAATGGTGCTGAAAGATCCAGTTCTCCCATGCTTGAGCTTAATTCTAGGGGCTCTTTTGATGATATCCCTTTGCTGAAATTGAACCTTAATTTGGAGTAGAAATGGCTAATCCACAAGACAAGGAAGAAGAAAAATGGGCTACAGGAATTAAAATACCTACAAGAAGATGGATTAGTTGGTGGGCACTCTGTGAACTTGCTGCTAGATTCCCTCTCTAGAAGAAGGAGGACGGGTAAGCAAAATAATGATTAACATTCTTTGTTGGATTGCTTGGGGACTGTCTCATCCTAGGTCCCTTAAAAAACTCCTACATCTGAATAGGATGTGAAAATTCTGTTGCATAGCTATCCTATGATCATTAAACATCTTAACAGAATATTCAACAAGTTTCATGGACTTCAATTTTACATTAATAACAAAAACAAAAAAATGGTTACTTTGCAGAAAGGAGGTTGACTGGCAGGTTCTGGTGGATCACCCTCAGTTCAGCAATCTATCCTTTACCTTGGCTGGCCACTCTAGCCATGCTACTTTTGTATATGCAGGTTGTTCTTCTGGTGCTAGGCTGGAGCTATGATAGGAACTGATTTAGATTTGCAACTCTTTTCCCATCAAATTGATTGTAGGTGGAGATTTCAATTGATTTTTTTTCCTTAGGAGAAATCTGGAGGGAGATATCATGATTACAACACCATGCACCTTTTTAATGATAATATTCAACAAACTGGGATACATGATCTGGGATTCTCTAGCCCTAAATTCACTTGAGAAGAGGTAATTTATGGTAGAGATTAGATAGAGTGTTGGTTAATGATAAGTGGCTTGCAGATTTGCTCCACACTACAGTGTTGCATCTTTCTATGTCTGAGTCTGACCATAGACCCTTACGCATTTCTATTAAGGGATCTCAAGTCCAAGCTAAATCTCGCTTCAAATATCTTAATGTTTGGGCCTCTCACCCTGATTTTTTAAACTAAGTAGAATGTATATGGAAAAGCTGCCATAATGATAATCACTGGATCAAAATTTGAGTGTTGTAGAAGAAACTGGGTGCTCACCTTAAACAGTGGAATTAGACTGTATTTGGTAACTTAAACACAAATGTTTATGAAACTAATGAGTTAGTTACTAAGATGGAACAACAAATGGCTATAGATAAAGCATCTGAAACTAATTTATTTGCTGCTGATGAGGATCTTCTCTTTGTTATCCAGTTATAAGAGCAAATACTTATGCAAACTACAAAGACCAAATTTTGTGAGGGGGACAAAATTTCTAGATATTACCTTGCTTGCATTAATTATAGAAAAAAATGTAATGTCATTCATCAATTTAAAGATTCATGGGGTCAGTGGCTGAACACATCTGAGGCCATTGCAGATAGTGCAGTTGCTTTCAAAGATTTGCTAACCCAACCTCCCTTTGTCAGAAGGGTTGTTAATGTCAATCTATTCTCTTCTGATAATGAATTCACAAGTAGTTTAGACCTCACTAGTACTCATCTAGAAGAGGAGATAAAAAAAACATTGATTCTATTAAAAACAATAAGGTGGCTGACTTTGATGGGTTTTCTGTTGATTTTTACAAAAAGGCCTGACATATCATCAAACAAAAAATTATTAAGGCTATTCGGGAATTCATCAAGTGTGTCAACCCTCCTAAGTATTTCACCTCCTCCTCCAATACTCTCATTCTCAAAAATAGCAATTGTTAAATATGGGGCCTCTTCATACCAATTAGCCTAACTAATGTGATTCTTAAGATCATCAACAAAGTGATAGTGTTCAAACTTCAACCTCATCAGAATCAACTGATATGCCTAAACCAAACAGCCTTCATCAAGTGTACAAGTATAGTAATTAATGTTTTGCTTGCTCAGAAGATGTTTCCTAATCTGGATAAGAGTTATAGAGGAGGTAATACCATTTTCAAACATTGTATTAAGAAATCTTATGACACTATTCATTGGGGATTCATTAAAGTGGCTCTATTGGCCAAAGGTTTCACCACTAATTTCACTAGCTAAATTATGAGAAGGCTTAACAATAACTCTAACTCTTTATTAATTAATGGGAACACATATGGATATTTTCATTCCACTTTAGGCATTAAACAAGGGGACCCTCTTTCCCCCACCATTTTTATTTTGGTTTTTGACTACTTATTTAGATTGCTTAATCAGGTTTCTCATACTTCTCCTCACACCCATTTCAATCATATATCAACTATTGTCATAGGCCACCTCTCCGATACAGATGATATAACTCTGTTCTCCAAAGTTTCTAAACTAGTAATTAAACAAATTTCCAAATGCCTTTATGATTTTCTTGATAGTTCCTAAATGCATTTCAATAAATAGAAATTCCTTATCTTGTTCAGCAATTGGGTGAAGACTCCAATCAAGCATTGGATAACTAACTATACTAGATTTAGCATCAACAATACTCCTCTGGAGTACTTGGGAGTGCACTTAAACAAAGGGAGTACTAAACAAATTCAATTTGATGAGATGGTCACTAAAATTCATAAACAACTTAGGTGTTGGACTACCTCCTTCCTCTCGAATGGTGGAAGGAGCACTCTGCTTAAACATGCGCCATCAGCCTTCCCTTCCTATGTACTACAAATGACAACTATGAAGAAAAGAAAACAATTGCTACTCGATAGAATTTTTAACGGGTTTCTTTGTTCTAGCCAACGAAATCAGATGCCCTAGATTAATTGGACTAAAATATGCAAACCATATGAGTATGGGGGACTGGGATTCAAAAGTTTCAAACATATAATTCATATCAATTTCTATAAGTTGTGGATTCACTTTATATCTCAATCTTCTCTCTGGGCTAAGTTTCTCCATGGAACATATTGCAAGGATCAACACCCATTGTTACTCTTTGCTAAGCTGGGGGATTCCAGAATATGGTCAAATATGATTAAAGAAAAGAACCAAACTGAAGACTTTTTCAACTTTGAATTTTTTGAATTGGAAATTAATTTATGGTTGGACAATTGGATGGGGGATGAGAAGTTAGTAACTTTTTGTTCTTCACCTAACAAGTTAAATTTTCAATTCCCTAATAGTTGGAATGGTGGATGGTGGAATACTCAAATTTTACAAAACATCCGGAAGACCAGCAGGTCAAAATCATAACAAACATTCACATTGACACAACCACGAAAGATAGAGTTATATTTAAGAAGAATTCATCCCAAAGTGCATCAATATACATTTATTCTCTTTGTGACCAGCGAATACAAATACAATGGGAGAGGCATCTCTAGGGGAAATTTCTTTCCCCTTCAATCTCCTTCTTTTGTTGGAGATTATTCTCCAAACTCCTCCCTACAGGTGACATTCTGAAACATGGATGTTTGAGAGGACCCTATTGCTGTAAACTTTGCACACAATAGGAAGAATCTATTCAGCATCTATTCTTCAATTACCCTATTGACCTCACTTTTGGTTGAGGTTTAGTTTTCCCTCTTTAGTAGCCTAGGGTCTAGCCATAGGACTTCCTGTTGACCCTGTTGACTATTCCTAAAAAACTAGAAAGGAACCCTCACCATTAGAAATTCTAAACTCCTCTTTGCTCAAATTGAAGCTCAACTGTCGTTTGGAGCTAGTCCACTCACCTGCACTCACTATCACCCACAATCAGTCACAACCTTAAACCCAAAATTGTTGACTTTAGTCCCTCGATCTTTTGGGAGGCTCATGTAGATGGTCCCCCAGACCCACTATCCTTAGGCCTATCCGTAGGCTAGGGTTTAGCTAAGATCAGTACATAAAGGACCCAAATGGGGATCTCAATGGTCCATAGCTCACATAGGGTGGTTGGCACCCTAATTCTACATAAATTTCCAACTTGGCTTTTAACCCCACATCCTCCCGAATTACCCAAATGCCCTTGAAACCCTGAATTTGGTCAAAATATTCAAATTCACCATAAATTCCCAAATTTATTCAGAAAACATCTCAACCCCTTTGAAAATACCCAAATTTTCCGAAACCACTCAAAAATTCCAAAATTACCAAAATACCCCCAAGTTTGCCAAAATTCCCCCAAGAAATACCCCCAAGTTTGCCAAAATTACAAAAATACCCTTGACACCCCAAACTTTCCCAAAACCTCCAAAATCACATCAAATGTCTCCAAAACCAATTTGGATCCTTCAATGGAACACATTCTAGCTAATTCAACCATTTTGACCAAAACACCCAAATTGTCTTTAAAGGCCCAATTTTTCCAAACTCACCTTAAATGTCCATCAATTTGGCTTTAATTCCCCTCAATTTCAATTCTAAACTCAAACTTATCTTTCATTTTCCCTTCACTAAAAGTTGACTTAGCCATGCCTAAGCCAACAAATTGATTACACCACACCCACCATGTACACCCTTTGGACTAGGCTAAACCTACAAAAACCAGCCAAGGTGAGCTATGGACCAACGGTCCCTTGGTTTAAGGGATTTCACCCCATATTTGGCCTAAACTCAAATATCTTCTTAATCATCACTTACCCTTAGGAATTAACCATCATTAGCAGCTCCTTGACCTCCCTGAGCCAAGAAGTGACCAAACTCTAGTTTGCCACCACCTTAGCCGCCGGAAACAACCACCCCAAGGGAGCCCTAAGAGACTAAACCCCAAAATTAAACCTCCCTGACTTGGCTCACTCCCATTGTCCATTGGATCATTTCTTCCCTCCACCTCAACAAGCTTTAGCACCCAACTCTAAGCCCTGAGCTCCACCAAGCAGTCATGGCTTTAAATGGACCTCTCCACGACCAAGGAAGACAGTCTCTGGAGGAGGACAGTCTCTGGAACTTTAAGGAAACTCTGCCAAAATCTAACCAGAGCTTCTTGATCCCGTTACTATTTATATGCAACAACATAACAATGAATTTAATTCTAGTTTTCACTTATATTTTCTTACTTTGCAACAGTATCAAAAACTTGATCCTGAATAAAATAAGAATTTAATTTTTTAATATATATATATATATATATATATTGGGATACTACGCAAGTATATGTATTGTTGTCAAGTAATATGGACCTTTTTTATTAAAACCTAAATATCGAACCCACAGGGAAATTATGCAATATGCACTTTTGAACAATAAACTTTCTATTCTAAAAAGACAATTACTTAAACTACAAAATATTATTTTTGCAGTATTAAAATTTAAATCTTTTTGGTATTTTTTATATTTTGACAGAACAATAACAATTTAAAAAGATAACTTGAGTTCATGTAAAAGAAAAGCACTAAATTTGAAAAATAATTTCTCCTTTTCATGAATAATTAATAAGTATAGATATTTTTTTTGTGGAAATATGAAAATTATGTTGTACCAAATGGGAGCAATTATATTCCTTACCCTTACTAGAGAAGCTATAAAGAACATTGGCTAATTTAAAGTTTGAATAGTTCTGAAGATCTACTAGGCAGGGAAGATACCAGCTCTCACTCTAGAGTTCCCTCGATTCCCTCCACATGGGGGCTAACATGTCGTACCAGAACCTAAAACAATAAACCAAGTTAGGGGCTTTAACCTATCACTTTAAAGTCCTCTAACTCTACACCCTTCAACGATTTTTTCCTTATTTATTTGCACTAAAACATATGAATTACATTCTCATTCATACAACCACAAGTGATTCTTTCCAATTGTTGCCTGAGACAATACCAGCCTGGTTCTTACATGTTCTCACAACAAATTTTAACATCAGGATAGGCCAAATCAAGAAGAAAATGAAGTTCATGGATTTAAATCATCACAACTTCTTATGACATTAAAGATTAACACTCTACACAACTTCCATCCAACATTTTAATTACTTATCATTTTAAGAAGAAAGATAAATAAAACTACTCAGAATCCATGGACAAAATAAAAACACACTTTAGTTTAAAAGTAGAAATCATTGTCAAACCAACAAGAAGTCTTGATAAAAACCAAAAGTAGTTCAAAACAAAAGATAAAAAATTATCTCAAATCCTACACCAAACTCTAGAAGTTCCTTTAAATCTCTTCTCTTTTACAACACTCTCAAAATAAACTAAAAATAAAAGGGATAAAGTAAATTTTTGTGGTGCCTAAAAATCTCTCCAAAACTCTCTCCTTTCCAACACTTTTCAGAACTTCCAAGCACCAATTTCCTTTCCAAAACATTTCAGAACTTTCAAGAACCCTTTGCAAGCAACCCCTTCAAATGTCTCAACTTCCTTCATTTATAAATCGCCAAAAGGTGCCTTGGAAACTCATCAAAATGTGTCCACATTCGATGAATTCTCCAAAGTATGCCACCTTTCACAAGTCTTTCAACCATATTTTCGTTCTTAGTGGTCATAATCACCCTCTTAAGTCAATACGTGCCTCAAATCCCTTTTCAAAATTTGGCAAAATAAAGAAAACCACCAAATAACTACCTTTGGCACTTAAGCGCGGGGCCTTTGCGAGGCCTTCGGCACTTAGGCATGGCCTTCTCTGTTTAACTGGTACTTAAGTGCTAGATCTGGCGCTTAGGTGTCAAAACACTCTTGCCCAATTTTCTCTTATTTGCTCGAAATTTGTTCCTTTTTCACTCCTTTAAGCATTTTTCATCTTTTTGCTTGTGCCTGAAAGAAAAACACAAAAATACCTTCCATTAAAGCGCAATATCTCAAAAATAGATATAAAAAAGTGTCTAAAAATACTGTATATTTTAGGTGTATCAATAACCGCCAGGAGGTGTTTTTAAAGTTCTAAAAACTGCCTTGGACGAATAGAAACTTACTATTTTCAGATTCCATATATTATAGGTGTATCAAAATCCCCCAAACTTAAAATGTTACTTGTCCTCAAGTGATACTTCAATCTTTAAAAACTAAATAAGTAAGATATGTGTATTAGTTTCTTTAGAAGTTATTAAAATTTAGATTTTGAAATATAGTAGTCCAATTTAGAAGAAATATTTAGTAAATGAGACCAATTAAAGTTTTAGAAATTTTTAATGTTAAGAAATATGAAAAATGAGTTTCTATCAAATTCAGAAATACTGTAGATTCTCCAAGTTTAGAATTTAGTTCTTTTATTATCTCTACTTAAAAATTTTCATTAAAAATAATTTTACATACTTTATTATATCCCTAAGCTTAAGAGTTTCTCAAGTCTTATACTATAAAAAGATCAAATGTGAAACCAATTTTTGATTAGACACTAATCCTCAAGCTTCTCCTCCCTTATATTTTTTTTCTTTTTCTTTCTCTTTTTTTTTCTTTTCTTTTTCTTTTCTTTTTCTTTTTGTGGCAAGGATTACTATATCTGGATAGACCTTTAGTAATTTTGAATTCCACTTCTCCTTTCCTAAATCAAAGTCTTGATATAAATCTTTTACTTATAAATATAACAATAGTTTTAAAAATTATTTTAATAAAATAAATTTAATTATTAAAAATAAAACTCTAAATTTCTAAATTTTTCAAAAATACAATTTTTCTTACTAAAGATAGTTACACTATATTTATCATTTTCTACACTAAAAACTTTTAACTCAGAGTTTTCTTCATTACTCAAAATTTTAACTAAATTTTCATGCTCGTTTCTAAAATCAAATTTTATTTCCCTAATATAACTTCATGTACATGATCATTTTTCTTTTCAAATCAAATTCACTTGTAGCATAATTGAGAACAAATAAAATTCAAATTTAAAAAATATTTTTCATCTCGCCCCCCCAAACTTAAATTTTTAACAAGATTAAACAGTTTAGCATCAAATATATATAAGCAGAAATGAAAATAAAAATAAATGCTAACAGAAATTTTTATACTCTAATTATACAAGTATAAAACTAAAAATAGGAGTAAAATTAACTTGGATCAAATTTTCTATCATTTTCATTTTTATTTAATATGTAGAGATTCAATAGACTTCTAAGTAGTGGGTATAAACATATAAGCAAGATAACACACTAACTTTGATTTCACTGTCTCAACATAAAAACAAACATTCTAACAAGATAAAAGAAAAATACAGGGTAGCAATTTCTGAATTTCAAACTTAAGATCTACACTTGCAAGATTTCAACTTTACAAAAGACAGAGAATTAACTTTACAAAAGACAGAGACAAAAGACAGAGAATTAAGTTAAGTTCTTAACTAACTAAATCACAGTACTAAATACACAACAATAAATATGACCCTGGAATTTTAAAATAAAGTATTAACAATAACAAACATTGGAATATCAACTAAACAAAAGAGTCCAACACATCACAAAGTCCAAATAAACACACAACTACAAATGTAGCAAGTCTCGGCCACATAGTCCAAAACATAATACAAACATAAAAATAAATCTCTTAGTTCTACTCCTCATCCTCTAAATCACCGCTATCCCAGACTTCTACAGGCTCATAATCAGGGTATTGTGGAAATGGAGGAAATTGCACTCCTTGGTTACCTTTAATGAGGCTTTCCAAAGATGAGTAAAATTTCTCTTCATAATCACTTTTCTCGTATTATACCTATCAGTATGCTCTGTAAAACGCTCTAAATTCTGAACTTTATGAGTGGTATAATTTATATTGTCCATCATTCTGTAATAATTGATCTTGGATCTCAGTAGACTCACCTCTAGAAGTAGAAGCATGTGAGATAGATGGTCTAGATATAGAAGTAGCAGAGGTAGAAGCAGCAGACGTCTCTATTCCATAACTTTTTGAAAATCCTCCTCTCCAGCCAAAAATAGAATGCTCATAATAAGTCTTCACATTTATCTTTATGATAGATTGTAGAGGCAACAGTACTTTCTACCAACTATCATATTTCACTCCATCCTGCTCACATAAAGAAAATATCAAGGAAGCAAATCCCAGACCTGCAGTAGTAACAATAGTGATAGAACTGATGATAGTTTGCATATCAAAGCTCTAATATTGACCAAAAATAGAATGCTCATAATAAGTCTTCACATTTATCTTTATGATAGATTGTAGAGGCAACAGTACTTTCTACCAACTATCATATTTCACTCCATCCTGCTCACATAAAGAAAATATCAAGGAAGCAAATCCCAGACCTGTAGTAGTAACAATAGTGATAGAACTGATGATAGTTTGCATATCAAAGCTCTAATATTGACGAGCTTTCCTTCCTAGATACAATAATTTAACGTCGCTCTCTCCCTAGTAACTTCACAGAGATGATTTGTTGGTAGCATATGAGCATAAATAAATTAGTGCCTTGCCTTCGAAGGTGCACTTAAATTTGACGTGGCAAAGTTGACTCTCCTCTCATTAGTTTAGTGATCTTCCAAATCTCCTCTCATTAGTGATCTTCCAAATTCCTCTTCCAACAGTCAAATCTCATCTAGCTTCATCTAGCTCCATCTCAGTCGGACTATAATTTGCATAAAAACATAAAGTATCTAGTGGAAAATGGTAGAACAAATTGATTACCTCTGGTGAAAAGGTACCGACTTTCCTCCAACCATGACTCTATCATCTTCAGCCTCAGGGAGGTCCTTCAGCTTCAGGGAGATTTGCATAGAACTCCCTAACAACAGAAATAACTGCCATAGCAGAAAAACAACAGAATCGTTCCCACTATTGGCGAACAATCAAATCTTCCACAGATCCACCTGGATTCTTAAAACAACGCTCCTGGATAAGCTTTCGTGATTGCAACGCATTTTTGTACCTATCTTTAGTTTTCGAACTAACAAATTTGCTCGAATAAAAAGGGCACTTTCCTTTACTCCTCTTCATTCTTAGTGTCATTCTACAAATTTATAAAATTCCAAAAATAACTTCAAAAATTAAGTCTAAACTACTAAACTAAACTTCCAAAGGCATAAACTACACTTCCTATACAATTTCCATAGATTTTTCCTCATACTTTCCATTAAAGCTCAATATCTCAAAAATAGGTATAAAATTGTGTCAAACAATACTATATATTTTAGGTGTATCACTTCTCCAAACCATTCTAAGTGCAATTCCCTTGCTCTCAACCATTAATAGGAACCCCTTAGAGCCAATTTCTCTACTGAAATTTGCCTTAAAATGAGGACAGATCTCTCCACTCTACCATAGTGCACCAAACTTCAATTATTTGGGAACATACCATCCCCACAGTGAAAGAAGTTTATTCCCCACAAAAACCCCTCTGAAATAGCCTCTAACCTAGCTCTAGACCAACACCTAAAATCAAGTTTGATTAAAACCATAGCTAGAAAATTCACCAGGGATCGAGACTTCACCCGGAGGTTCTTTGGGTGCAATTGAAGCTACCACAACCATCTGATTGAGGCTTCCCCTCTCAAACAAAAGTATTGAGCTCCAACTTATTTTGATTCTCCATTTGTAATGGCTTGACTTCATACTTGATTAATCATATAGATATGTTTGTCTTGAGTAGATGAAGGTTTAGAAACAAACCCCATGCGATTTGGTTGAGTTTAGACGAAGATATTAAGGTTTTAGTGTAAACAGATTACGGGTTAGGTCACTTGGGGACAATAACGGAGAGCAGTCTGATCGCATGTGTATCCAACCAATGGTTGAGATCATGCCAGACAAGCGGACGGTGCGTGAACCGCGGGCCGCGTGGCAGCTAAAGTGGATGGTGACATCGAATAAGAGTGCACCGTGTGTGAGTTCAGAGTCGCCATAAGATGAGTTGGCATCGCACTGGATAAGTAGAGAAATAGGGATTTTTGAATTATTTTAAATGCCTAAACTTAAAAATCCATATATTTCTCCAGAAAAATCATAAAAATAAAAGAAAAATACCCTCTTGCTCAGTAAAAGAGGAGAATAATGTGGAATAAAATAAAATTTATTTGGCAAACATATGATTTTTTAATGAATTAAATACCCTCTGTAGTATTTTAATTTTACGTGATTAAATATAGGTCAACATGGCTTGAAACTTTTATGGTTCATTCTTCATCACAGAGGGGGTGTTCTCTAATTTTTCCAAGGTCAGAGAGCATCTTTATACTTCTATCCCTAATTTTCAAGCTAGAGTGACCATTTTGGCTTATTTTAATTACATAAATCAAAATATCACTTGAAAAATTATGAGATTAATTTCGGTAGGTTTCTCGTGGTCGCGGTCAGAGAAGTCTAAGAAAAATATCATGATGCTTTGGATTACCTTGTGAATTTATATATTTAATTAAATGAAAATATATTGTATTAATTTATGTAAATTAAATGCTTATAAAAAATTGACAAAATCATAACATATTGTTCATAAAAATTATGTTTTTTCACTATAAAAATTTGAAAATTATTTGGTTGAATTCAAGTAATTAAATGGATTTTCTAAGGAACCTTACATTTTTGTACAAAAATAATTATAATAAATTAAATAGACTTGGGAAAATTATGAAAAGTGGTTTTCTGGTTTCCTTGTGAATACTTAGGAAAAATTAAAGTTATTTTTAGTAAAATACTTGATTTTTTAGACCTATTTTGACTTTAAAGTAATTAAAATAATTAAAAATCCCAAAAATGTCAAAATATTTCAAAATGTGCCTAGTTGTTCTTTTATCACTTAGGACTCATTAAAATTTTTTTCCTAATTTTTCCTAAGTTAAAAATAATTTTTCAAGGCTTAAAGTGGATTTTCCTCATTTTTCCCATTAAATTAATTATAATAAAGTAATTCAAAAGACCATGAAATTTTGCCTAAGTATTTCTCTGACTTAGGGAAACTTCTAATAATTTTCTCATAAAAAAAACCTTATCTCGGGAAGCAAAATAAATTAATTCCTAAAATGCTTATTTTTTAAATTTAAATAAATAACTAAATTAAATTAAATTTTGAGAACTCCACATATTCTCTTCTAAACCTTATAGTTACCTCATGGATAGGGTTTAGAGTGTCATATTATATGCTTATAAAGGTCAGGGTTTGGTAGCTAAGCTTTCATCTACTCTTGCAATTCAAGTTCTTCCAATATTATATACATGCCTTGCAAGTACTAACCTTTCAGGTGGTGGAACGAGAAGACATATCAGGTACGCTTTTACAATTTACAGTACCATCTTTTCTTGCATTTTCCACACTATATTTTTATGCTTATAAAGCTTGTTTGTTAAGCAACGATGTTACCCTGCAAGAAAACCAAAACTGCTAGGATAGCCGTAAAACCAAAATCGAAATAAAAATCAACCAAGATAAAAATTATCGCCACAACATTCAAAATATAAGACATTCCACCAATATAAGAACTTACGGTCTCTGACGTGTCGGTGGATGAATCTTGGAACATTCCTCTTCTCACTAGTTTGGTGGGGGCAGAAAGTGCTAATTTGATTTCCACTATCCCTTTTGATCAGCAGAAACCTGACTGTCCAATGGTGAAACTTAATATGAGGGGGTAAATATCTAAAGCTATTTATAACTCTGTGCATCATTCTTAGAATATTTCCTGGGGGAAAGCATCTGGAACTGCATTATCACTCTTTCTATGTTATTTTTAACATGGAGGATTTTCCACCAATTTCACCCTTGCAACGATATACTTAAACTTAAAGGATTGTGGTTGGCTTCGTGGTGTCATTTTTGTAATGCTCACGAAGAAACGATGGAGCATCTACTCTTCACTTGCCCTTATTCTTTGAAGATCTGGAGTTTAGTGGGAAGGTGGTTTGGCATCACTTTGACTCCGACCCAAGATCTATTTTCTTCCACTTGTATATGCAATCCGGATCGAAGGCATAATAATTTTTATCAAATTTATCCTATATCATCTGCTGGTTTTTATGGATGGTCAGGAACGACATCAAATACGCAAACTCCAAAGTTGCGAGTTATACAGTGTTTTTGAATATACTTTCTTAAATAAAAGCACATTCATAGTTTGGGCATTCATAGTTTGGGTGGTATGAATGAAAGTTTTTATTTAGGTGTTTCCTTTTTTCAGTCACTTGGGCGCAACTTCCAAGTTCGGGTGAGGGATGTTCGCCTCCCGACCCTAGTATTTTGTTTCCCTCCTCCAAGGGGTTGGACTAAAATCAATATTGATGGTAGTTGGAAGGTAGTTGGAAACATGGCCAAGCCGGATTTGGTGGGGTTGCTAGAAATTATATGGGAAGGTGCTTCATGTATTTTGGGTCTCCTTGTGCTTCAGATTCCCCTTTGGAGGCTGAAATCCATGCCATTTTAATGGTTGTTTCTATAGCATTTTTTTTGAATTGGCAACATATTGAGATTGAGACAGACTCAAAGATCACTTTCGATATGTTGACTAACACTATTTCAGTTACGTAGGACATGGTTTACTATATTAATTGAATTAAACGCCTAACTTCAAATGTCTCGATTGTTTGGAAGTTTATTTATCGCGAAGGCAATAAACTCGCTAATTGGGTTGCTCATGTTGGGGCTTCTTCTTCTCAAATTTTTGTTGGAAACACTCCATCTAAACGATTACAAATTCTTCTTAATGAGGATTCTTTGCCACATCCTTATGTTAGAACTACGGATAGGTGACTCTTTGGGTAATTATATCTCGGTTAGAATATTTCTGGAGGGGCCTATTCCAACTTTATGCTTAAATTGTTATCATTTTTCAAGGCTGCCATTTGGTTGGTTTTGGTTGGAGGAAATTATTAACCTTGGCTGGAGGTTTGGCCTTGGGATTTTTATGCAGGTTCTTTGCATCTCTTCATTAATTGAAGCAGGTCTCTGCGAAGCACATCTTATTCATTACGACACTGCTGTTTGCTTCGGAATGCTAGTGTTGGAGGCCTTCTGTTAGGGTTCAGCTCGCACATACAATTCTGATAATCTCATGTTCGAACCCTTTGCGCGTATGAAGGATGTTTTGTGTGTCCTGATATAACCTGATACTTTTGGACTTTGCATTTTTTTGCTATTTTTTGGGTGAATATGTCCAACGATACTTGTATATGTTCAAAGACATACACATTTATCCTTTTCTTTAATTTTTGGGGTTTTTTGGGCATTGTGTGTTGAGTTGTAGTGGGATGGAGGAACCCTTAGTGAGTGCATTTGTATTTTTTTTTCTTTGATAGGAGGGATCCTCTCCCAATCCTCTTTTTGTACCCTTTTTTGGAGTTTCACACGTAGGGAGCCGAATCATGCTCCTTCTTATATATATATATATATATATACATACATCCATACATATATACACTTTCATATATACGCATATATATGCATATACATACACACATACACATAAATATATATTTATACACATATATATGCATATACACACATACATACATACATACAAATACTCATACATATACATACATACATACATCTATAGAAATACATACATACATAAATATACATACGTACTTATACATACATACATATATATACATACATACATATACATATATATATTGTATAAGGAGCATTGCTCCATTCCATTAAAAACAAAAACAGTTACAAAACAAGTGAAGAGGGCCAATAAAAACAAGGCAACCTCTTAAAAGGAAAGACAATAAAAAAGAGAAGACTATCTAATGTAAGGGAGAGAAAGAAGGTCACTGGACAATAGGAAGGTCAGTGGAGGAGGAATCCTCTTGCTAACCAATGAGACTTCTATTTGGAGACCCCTTCTAGCCAACCAATTGGATGGTCTATTACCTTCTCTATGTATGTGAGTGAAAACTTTGGAGCAGTTCTTCAGCAGAAGATGAATCCCAGAAATCCAGCAAATTAAGTTCCAGGGGATGTCAGAAGAATCCTTGATGATGTTGATAAGAAGTAAGGAATCAGATTCAACCCACAGTTGGTTAAAACTGCAGGCATTAGCAAAATAGAGGGCCCAAAAAATAGCTTGACATTCAGCCTCAAGAGGATCCACAACCAAAACAAGAGACTGGAAATATAAAATGCACTTCCCCTTTTGATTCATGAAGACACCACCAAAACCTGCATATTGTGGAGTATAACTACCATCAATGTTGACTTTTATCCAGCCATTCTGAGGGAGAGTAGAGCAAATCTTAAGAACTTTAGTAATAGAAGGTTTGGAAGAGGGGGCCAGCTCCAATACAACACTAAAATTTTTAAATTAAATCAGTTTTTGAAGATAAGTCATGCATATCAGACCCACTTTCATGGCATCTAAGGGAGTAGCTTCACACTTCAATTGATTTCTAGCCATCCAAACAAACCAAGCCACAACAATATACAATATTAGGGATATCTTGAAGTTTAGCACCCCTCCAATCAGACCAGCAATTATAGAAAACATCCCATGAAAGATTCATGGCAAGAACATTAAGCTTTGCTAGAATAAAATTCCAAACTTGATGTACCCAAGGACAGGCAAAGAAAAGGTGAGAAAGGGTCTTCTCCTCTGACAGACAAAAGTACATCTAAAGGGACCTCTATGTCCCTTCAATTTCAAGATATCATCAGTAGGAATCAACTTAGAGAAGAGTCTCCAAATGAAGAAGGACGTGGAAGGAGTAAGAAACCTGTTCCAAATCATATGACCCCAATCCACCACCTGTTGGAGAGGGGTAGGTTGAGAAAGGTTCTTTTTAGTCACAATTCTATCCTTTTTCCCTTGGACAATAGAGATTTTCTGTATATTAGAGAGCTGAGAGGGGTTGCAGAATGGAAGGATAGGGTTCATATTCCAATTGTCATTCTCCCATAGATCCTTAACTAACATGGGGAAGGCTGGGGCAATGTGGTCTTGAAGTAGGCTGCCTTCTAAAGACCAATTATCCCACCAAATGTTTACCAATCCTTCACCAATCTACCAGAAAAAATTTTATTCAGCTTCCTCCCTAACTTGTAGCATCTTTTTCCAAATAGGAGAGTCCCCCAAAACATTAGATATATAACTAGGGTGCTGCTGTTTACAATATTTAACCCTTAAGAATTCAGTCTAAAGAGAGTTCTGGGATCTGAATTTAATCCATAACTTACGAAAGTTAGTGTGCATTAATTGAGGGAAGGACTTAAAGCCAAAACCTCCTTCCTTTAAAGGTTTACAAACCTTAACCCAAGTGGTCCATTGTTTTTGTTTCCTTTGGCTAGCCCACCGGAATCTATTGAACATCCCTTCCAATAATCTTTGAGTAGCCTTTGTCATAACATTCATTTGCAATAGATAGGATGAAATGGCAGACAAGACACTCTTCAGAAGGGTTATCCTACCCCCATTGGATAAATAAGTATTCTCCCAAGCCTACAATGTGCATTGAATCTTTTCAAGGATATGATCAAACTGAAATTTTTTAGTTCTCCCATTGATCAGAAACACTCCCAAATATTTCACAGGAAGGCAGCAGTTGGTAAAGTCAGTTAAGTCTGAGACCCAGTTCTTAAAGTCTCTCTTGCAATGTTTGCTGAAAATAGAAATGCACTTTTGGACATTCAATTTCTTTCCAGAAATATCCTGGAAATTCTCCAAGCACTGCATAAATGCTCTAACAGCAAGTTTGAAGGCTTTGGAAAAGATAATAATATCATCAGCAAAAGCCAAATGATTGATTACAATGGAAGATCTATGACTATAAAGGAAGTGAGGTTTCCCAATATCCATCTCATTCAAAACTTTGGATAAGTAGTCAAAAACCAAAATAAAGATGGTAGGAGAGAGTGAATCACCTTGTTTAATACCTCTGGAAGCACTAAAGAAGCCATGTTAATTTCCATTAATAAAGTCTGAATGAAAATTTTTTTATCAGCCATCTATTGATTAAAGAAACAAAAGAAAGAGAAAAACCTCTGTCAATGAGAACTTGTTCAATAAAGTTCCAACTGACTGTGTCATATGCTTTATTGATATCCAATTTGAGAATAATATTACCTCCTCTAGAGGTTCTGTCCAAAACATTATCCACTATGCTTCTACCCTTGGTAAAAGCTGTCTGATTCTTGCAGATAATTTGATTCAAGTGAGGTTGTAATCTATAGACCAAAACCTTGCTGATAATCTTTGAAATAACAGAAGTAAGGCTGATAGGTCTAAAATTTTTCCATTTATGAGAAGCTTTTCCCTTGGGAACCAAAGTAATAGTAGAGGAGGAAAAAATTTTAGGGATATCAGCACCCCAGAAAAAGCTTTAGACTGTTGCAATAACATCACCTCCCCACATCAGCCGCCTTTTTTGTAAAAAACAGCTGTGAACCCATCTGGTCCAGCAACCTTAGAACTGTCAATAGAATTGAGTGCTTCCCAGATTTCTTTCTCATCAGGAACATCAGTGAGTGAAAGGCTTTGAGTGAACTCTCTTTCCTTATCAAAAAGAGTGCATTGAATGGAAGGCTTGAGGACAGGAGGTTGCTTGAAAATTTCTTTCTTGAAAATTTCTTTAAAATACTGAACAACATTCAAAGCTATACCATCAGCAGATGTAATCAATTGTCCATCCTGAGTAGTGATTTTGTGAACAGTATTGCATTTCCCCCTAAAGTTGATGCAGACATGATAATATTTAGAATTTCTATCACCATCACTTAATTTAATCCTATTAGCCTTTTGAGCATAGAACTCCTCTTGCATAGAGATGGCTTCCATAAATTGTTCATTAGCAGAATGTAGATCTGTTTCAGGCCCAGATCCATTGACCAGGAGATGTTCAATATTCAGTACCCTCTTTTCAGCCTCCAGAACCTTGCTATCAATGTTCCCCACCACTTCTTAGTTCCACTTAGAGAGATGCTTACTGACTTTTTTATGTAATAACCATAGTTTGATATCAGAATTGTGATTGTGTACATCAGCCCAAGCCAGAGAGACTTGATTTAAAAAATCACAATGCATGGACCACATATTTAGATATGTGAAGTTGGATTTACTTTTAGTAGTGTTAGCAGATATATTAATAAGTAAGGGTCTATGGTTAGACCCACTCATAGCAAGATGTTGAATAGATGTATGGAGAAAATCTCTAAACAAATATCATTCACCAATATTCTATCCAGCCTCTACCATCTCCTCCCCCTTCTCTATCTGTATTTGGGACCAGTAAATCCCAAATCATATAGCCCAGCAGACTGGATATTATCATTGAAGAAATTCATAAGATTGATATCAGGAGATCTCCCACCCTTCTTCTCATTGGGTGAAGAGAGACAGTTGAAATCACCCCCAACAAACCATAAATCCCTCATAGAATTGCTGAAGTCTTGCAACTGTTACCAGAGTTCCTGTCTAGCAGTGGAAGAGCAGCCAGCATAAATAAAAGTGGCAAAGCCATAATAACTATTTAAATTAACCTTCACATATATAAATTGGTCCCCATCTTTGATGATAGTACAGTGAATTTCCTTCCTGCAGAACAGCCAAATTTTACTGTTAGTGTTAACAAGTAATTGAAATCCAGAGAATTTCCTCACAAATTGGTTGATATGTTTAGATATCATAGGTTCAAGAATAGCAATGATCCAAGGTTTATACATCCTATTAAGTGTCAGCATTCTATTAAGGTATCTAGGATGTGCTAATCCCCTAACATTCCAACAGATTAAATTCATCATCCAATTGAGGTGGACTTTCCCCTCCTCCTAGTCCTAACTGTGCTAGTGCGGAGGGCGAGGTCTTCCTCCAAAGAAGAAGAGGAAGGAAGGAGATTCCTTAATTCCCAGGGAATTTTCTTCTTTTTTGATTTCTGAACTTACCAACCCTCTTCTAAATCTTTTGCCATATGCAAGAGCAAAGGATCTTCCAAAGGAATATCAATAACAGTATCCCAAATTTTAACAGGGGGTGTTTGAACTGTAGTACACTGAAATTGTTCAACTTGTTCAACTTGAGGTAATGTTGAGATAGAGTGAAGTTGCTCAACCTGAGGAAGTGGAATAGTTTGCATAGAATTATTAGGGTTAACAACACTTTTAACAATATTATGAGATACCTCAGCCAACTCCTGTAAAGGAGCCATCTGAGTCCTTGCCCCAGCCAATTCAGAACATGGGCTGCAGTTCTATCATCAGCTAGTATCTCAATTCCTTGGGCCTCTTTTTCCTCAGAATTAGATCTGGCTAACCTTCTTCTGAGATTAGGATGAAGCCTAAAGTATTTCTCATCAGTATGGCCAAACATTTTGCAGTGGTTGCAGTAATATGGCCTTTGTTCAGCTATGATTTTCTGCTAGTATCCATTATGCTCAGTACCCAACCAAATTTCCTGCACATCTGGTAAGGTAATATCTCTTTCAATTAAGATTCTAGCAGCAGATGGCCTTGATAAATTAAAGGTGGGAGCATCCAACTTCAATGGTCCTCCCAAAGCTTTGCGAATATTGAAAAGGACTTTATGGTTGAAGAAGTGGAGTTTATACCTGGTAACTTAAACCAAATAGGGACAATTGACAATTCTTTACTAGGGTTAAAATCAGGTGTCCACTTTAATAACTTCATTGAGATACCTTCAATCAGTGGACTGTTTTGAGAACATGGACTGTTTTGAGAATATTCTGGCATAGTCTTCTTCCCTTGTTAGGTTGATAAGTATGTGCCTCCCATCAAGAAGTCCCACTTTCCAAGCTCCTTTGAATTTATGTCCATCAAAGAATCTTCTCAGAAATTCCATTCTAGGATGACCAAGTTGAAATTTGCCAATTAATGAGAATTTATAGCTTTCTGGAAGGCCATATATGTCCTCCTCAGTAAAAAAGATAGCCATCTTCCCACTTTTCTTACAAATACGTTTGAAAAGAGGGCCATTTCCCTCATTGTACTCTTGATGGAAGACAAGGTATATATGTGTATATATATATATATATAATTACCAACATATTTATATATACATATATCTATATACACTGATGTACAAATATCTATATAGACATATATATGTATATAGGTAGGTTGAGAGATATACAACTATATAGATAAATATACATACATTTGTACACACACACACACACACACACACACACACACATTCCTACATACATATACCTAGATTTTATGTGTATAATATTCTGATTCATTTTATTTAGATCTTAAAAAGCATGTCCAACTTTTATCAGAGGCTTCTCTTAACAAAAAAAAATTAAGGGAACTTGTTATCATCCGAATCTGATACATTCTTCCTACCAAAAGACTAACAAGTTTGGTTGCACGTGCACATGCGCGAGCGCGCACACACACACAGACACAGACACACACAGACATAGGCGTGCACACACACACACACGCACACACACACACACACACACACATATACATATACACATACATATGTATATACACACACACATATACATACACACAATTATATATACATACATATATGTACATACATGCATCTACATACATACATACATTTAAATACATGCATGCATACATATATATACATACATACTTACCTATAATATATATATATATATATATGTATATACACACACACACACATCTATACATATCTATGAACATTTGTACATCTATACTTATATAAATCTATACATACTTGCACATAAATAAGTATAGTTACCTACGTATGTCTATATACATATAACTATATACACTGATGAACATATATCTATATTCATTTATGTACTTATATTCGTATACATTTATGTACATTTATCATATAAATATATATGTATATATATATAAAAGTTGAGAGATATACATATATATACATAAATATACATACTTTTGTATACATACACACACACACACACACTCATACATACATATATAGATTTTGTGTATATACTATTCTGATTTATTTATTTAGATCTTCAAAAACAACTCCAAGTTTTATCAGAGATCTATTAACAAAAAATTTAAAGGGAGCTTACATACATACCCCACAATTCTTATGTATTTATATATCAAAACCGTAGAAAATCATATTTACATGCATAATACTCAAATTCTTAACATAATCTCCAAAATACGAAAATCAGCATCTTTTTAAAAAAGAAATACATATTGCCATATATAATTTTTTCTGATGAAATTATTATAAGTGTAAATATCAAATTTTGGGTGTTAGATACATAAAAACATAAGAATTGTGTTGTATGTATTTAAATTTCCAAAAGTTTAATGCCAAAAAGAAATTTGACAAGTAAGATTTATTTCATTTCGCATATAGATCAAGTTCTGATGCACTATATGTACACTAATGATTTATCATGCTTTTTACTCGAAGCAAAAAGATCAAGCTAATAAAGTAGTGGCCATTTATATTGAAATCGATATGATCTGTGTCTCTCATAGCAAAATGATAATATCTTTTGAAACACATTTATTGATTCGATTAATAAAAAATAAACTCCGATTACTAAGAAGTTCACACCAAATTGATATGTGCTTGTGTTGAAGTTAAGCCCGACTCACAATATATTATTAAGGACTAAATAAGATGAAAATATTCAGACTTAAATATTATTTAAAATACAAATATGTTTTTTTATGAACTATTATAATTTATATGAAAATTTATGTTATTTTATAAGAAAATAACTTAAATGGATATAGATATTATTTAAGTAATAATGCATATTGTGATCTAATTTTTTTCTCTCTGCTATTAGGCCTAGGGCTCCCAATCTGCCTGCCCCTTTCTCTCTCTCTCTCTCTGCCCCACTCCTAACTTTTATATGCAGGGAGCAGCCATCCACTAAATAATCTCCTTCCACTGCTTCGCATAGCAGGCCACAGAGAATCTTAGTGGCTAAGAAACACGACGTCGTCTTCTTCTTCCTACTTCCTCGTAATCCTTTTCGTTCTCTTACTTACCATCTCATCTCTCGTCTCACGAAAGAAAAGCATGAGGAATTGTTGTCTTCGTTCATGAAGAGAGAAAATATCTACTTTTTTTATCTCTCCTCTTCTTCTCTTCTGCAACCACTCATACTTCATTTAACAAGCTAAAGAGGAATCGAAGCAAGCAGCTATGGTGTATTCATCTCTACCCATCTATCTCGATCTACCCAACTGGAGCCAGGTAAGCTCTCACCTTCTCCTCTACTTCCTCCTATTCATTTAATTTCTCTTTCTTTCTTTCCCATTCTTTTTCTTATAGCAATTAGCTTCTTCGTGAAAAAAGCAAACAAAAAAAGGGAGAAGGTTTCAGAAAATATTCTTTTCAAACCTTTAATTCCCTTCAATACTATTCTTGAATATACTATTTTAATTTCTCATCTCTTCCTATCCTATATGCAGCAAACATCCCACCAGCCACCAAGTACGGCAGCCATGAGCCAACCCGCTCAGCTTCCCTCCATGATGGCCGATCCACCTCCCCTTCCCATTGGTCTCCCAGGTCAGACCCGCCCGGTCTCCATGGCCGAACGAGCTCGTCTAGCAAAAATTCCCCAACCTGAACCAGCCCTCAAGTGCCCTCGCTGTGAATCCAGCAACACCAAATTCTGCTACTTCAACAACTACTCTCTCTCCCAACCACGACATTTCTGCAAGACTTGCCGGCGCTACTGGACTCGTGGTGGAGCCCTTCGTAACGTCCCCGTTGGCGGCCTGCCGCCGCAACAAGAGAACCAAAGCTGGCTCCACTTCATCCAAATCCACCTTTTCAACCAGTGGTTCATCCTCCTCCGCCTCTGCTAGCATGAGCTCAACAACCATCCTTCCTCCGCCACCCCCTCAACTCCCTTTCATGACGCACTTTCAACCACTCGGCGACTACTCCGCCACTAATATAGGACTTGGTTTTACTGGAATCCATCAATTGGATTCAGTTGATTACCAAATTGGGAGTAGCGGCGGTGGAGTTGGTCTTGAGCAGTGGAGGCTGCAGCAGATGCATCAGTTCCCATTCATGGGTGGGGTTGATGTCTCCTCCGCGGCTCCAGCGGCAGGCACCGGGCTTTTTCCATTTGATCAAAATGATAATGGTTTTCCAAGCGGTAGGATGCTCACTAAAGCTTCAAGCTCTGGGATTATTTCTCAACTCGCTTCTGTCAAGATGGAGGATAGTTCTCACGGAATTAATTTACAAAGGCAGTACTTGGGTGTTACTGGGAATGATCAGTATTGGGATGGAAATGGTGCTGGTGGTGGTGATGGCGGTGTCGGTAATGGCGGCGGAAGTGGATGGCTGGGAGATCTGTCGGGTTTCAATTCCTCATCTTCTGGCAATATATTGTGATTTGTGAGTTCATTTACAACCCAAGAAGCATTGCAATTCTACTGATTTGCTTCGAACCTTAAGGCTGTGGTGATACTCGGGAAGAGAACTTTACAAGTTTATGATCAAGTATAACTATACCATGATCATGGTAGGTTTCTTCATTTTGAGTTTCTTCGGGTGGTGTTTAATTTAGCTCTTTCTCGTTTTCTTTTTTTTTATTCCTTTTGCAGTAGTCCTCATAGGATGGTTACTGAATGTGGTGCACGAGTTCATGGAGTCTGAACTTTATATATATATATATATGAATCATCTTAGGAGAACTACAAATATGCATGGTCGAAATTAGGATCAATATTGTGTTTCAATTTGTTATATGATTAAGTTCCAGTATGCTTCCTGTACCTAAGATCACAGTTAACGTTTGTTCTTGCTCAAGTACTACTTGTAGGAAATGGGCACATTTAACTGTTTGAATGTTACAATTATCGAAATGCAGTTCCTTACATATATTTATAGGTTTTTTCTGTAATTCTATATTCGTAGTTCTCTTGTTTAAAGATCTAGAAATGTTATTTCAATTACTGGATATTAATATAGAAATCAAGTAGCGTGAGAGCTTATTGGATCGATAAAGATATTGTATGTATAATTTCTTGAATTACGTGCGTTTTATTTGTACGTAATATGCTGATAAAACAAATGTTTGTAGCTACAAGTGAATTTTTTGGCACAGAATAAACTTTTCCTCTGAAAATTAAGGTATGAGCCAAGAGAATTAAATAAGAGAATTAATAGATAGAATCATCTTTTGGAAAATATAGCTATAATATATTTCATGCAGGCTAAAGTTGTGATGAAATATTATTTCTCATCTTTTGAGAGAGTCTGGAAGAACAAACACTGCACTTTTGACCAAGATTCTGTGCATGACTTCTAGTGCATCAATTCCTTGGTTCCTATGTACTTCATGTTTGTCAGGGAGAACTAAAACGGTGGTAGCCAATTTCTAACTCCTATGAATGCCCTCACCCACTTGAATATATATATATATATATAGGGGGTG
>NW_018225879.1:158761-159235 GCF_001263595.1 Phalaenopsis equestris | reverse complement strand
TATATATATAATAAATACAAGAACTATCACATCGATTTTCTCATTTACTTCACCTGTTCATGGAATAGTCGCTACAAGCCTTCCTGCCAGAATGCCTAGCTGCATAAAGTTTTTTTCAAATTATTTTTATTATTTTGTTTACTCATATACATATAAGTTTGAGGTGGGAGTGACAAGGAATTTCGATTTAAAATTGGACTCTGTGAATGGTTCGTTACATAGGTGATAGGACTAGAATATTTACAAATAACATTTATTTTTCCAGTAGTGCAACTAATAACCTTTCTGCCTTTTATTTTCCCATAAAAACGAAGTTCAAGATACTCATAATGCACATGTATTATTATCCTTCTTGTTTTTGTTATTTTTTGATCCTTGCACAACGCGTCATTTTTAAATTCATAAATGAAATTGATTTCTTTATTATTACAGCTTGCCCTAATATTCACATGATCAATGTATATATATATATAT
>NW_018225879.1:141118-158728 GCF_001263595.1 Phalaenopsis equestris | reverse complement strand
TATATATATATATATCGATATGATTTATAAAACATGGGATTTGCAGAAGAATTTATTACGGGCGTGCAAAATAAACGTAGAAACAAAATCTCAGATTTTGCACCAAATAATTGGCACAAAAAATGTACTTCGTGTATATTTTAATTTGAAAGGACCCAAGCTGCTCTGAAATAAAGGTGATATATGGTTGAATATATATCTAAGAAAAGGCCAAGGGAGATGATGAAGAAAACATATGCAGAAGTAATAGAAGGAAGAAGACGAAAAAGAGAGAGGAGAGCAAAAGATGAAAATCCTTGAACACCATTGTTCGAATTAAGTGTCCTTGTCTAAGGGAATCTGGCCTCTCCTCTGCTTTCGCAAGGACCAAGGTGACAGCAGTACTCTCCCATGGAGAAGAATAAAGCAAACCACAGTACTCTCTCTTTCTCTCTCTCTCTCTTCTCCTATAGACTCCAACAGCTCATGTAACCATGAAAAGAAAGAGAGCATTCTCCCCTTTAGTTCTCCAAACCAGATTACAAGATAATTATTGCTGTGCTGTGCTATAAAAGATAAAAGGATGCGAGAGAGAGAGAAATTATATTGTAGGAGTGTTAGGAATCAAGGTTATAAGTGAGAGAGAGAGAAGGGAGGAGTTAATGACTCGGAATTCCATGCATATGTAGTAGATCCTATCACTGCCGTCCACTGTTTTAGGCTGCTTATGTTAAAGGCACATGGCCACAATGGCTAAAAAGAAAAGTATAAGAAATGGAAGCAGCTCCTGACATGACATTACAAACTCAAAGGCAAAGGAAAAAAAAAAAAAAAAGTTTCATATATGCGTACCAGTAATTCATAATTATAATATTTTTACCTAATTAAATAATAACATTCATTTATCGTCTTCTTCTACTTTATACATTCTTACATGGCATACCTTACCGATCAATCATGCAAAGCGTCAAATTATTTATGCAAAATAATGGCTCGAGGTTGGTGACTGCAATCTGGTTCATCTTATTTTGAGATATACAGTGAATAAAATTAACCCTAACCATACTAGTAGTCTCACTCTCGCTCAAAAATGGTCCAGTGGGTCTATAGCTAGGCAGCTTTAGCTTTACTGAGTGGGGCCGTCCTGGATGACTAAACTTTTATCTGATAACAAATTTGAAGACTCTTCTTGGCTTCATATTTATTTCCTCGGTCCTTCGTGGAAGAGAAAGAAGGGGCCCGACAGATATATTCCATGCAGCATGCCTCACGTTCGGTCACATGAGCTCAATCATGGCAGTAACAGTTTTAACCCTTCCGCCAGAGCTTTATTTTTCTGCTGGATATATTCATAAATAATTATGTTGGAACAAAAGATGCTGAATTCGCATGTTGGTTATAGTAAATTATGCCCTTCAAAGGAAAATTGATATTCGGCTTAACTTACAAGAATCTTCTCCTGCTAATTAATTATGTTGGTGAGATGTCTTTGTACGTTTGGTTTGTTTTAGACTCAGTAGATTAGTTAATTTAGCAGAAGCGCTTTCTTGTTTCGTTTTGTTCAAGCTAAAGTGGGATGGAGTTTGAGTTAAGGGCTCATTTGGTTGCCTGTAGATTAAACATTTATTTTGAAAAGTGAGTTGTCCTTTTGTTTTGTTCAAGCTAAAGTGGGATGGAGTTTGAGTTTAGGGCTCATGTGGTTGCCTGTAGATTAAACATTTAATTTGAAAAGTGAGTTGTCCTTTTTTTTTTTCCTTCAGCTATTCTGATTTGAAATTGAGATATGGAGTTTGTGATTTTTGAAATTTATAAATGAAACGATTTCAACTTAGACCATAAAATCAAATGTAAAATATCAAATTTAGAATTTCTTAATTCTCATGTTGTCTGAAAAACTAGAAGATTGAAATAAATCAAAATTAATATATCAAATCCACCAAAAATATCCTGAAATTCACAAATTTAGACAATTCAGAACACACCTGCGTATATCAACTATAAGTTCTACGTTAGTCAATTAAGAATGGAAACCTAGAATAATGCATATCTCTAGAATAGTCTATGATTAGGAGCCTATGTTAGCATACTTGTTACACCCAGTTAGTTCAAAGGACTAAGAAATATACAATCCCAAGCTTGTAACTCACTTTGACTATGTTGTTCAAGAATGAAGTAATTCATGATTAAAGATGAAGGCACCTCAAACCACCTAATATGGACTAACTTCCATATTCACGAGCACTATGGTAACATTAGAGATATATTTCTATCAAGTTTGTTAATATTCTAAGAAATTCCATTAATCTGGGATGATGGAAGGCTGTAGGCATTTTTATCGCGGACGAAATGCCCAAATTCTGGTTAGTTCACCTTTTTAACTCCTTATGGAGTCTAAATTTTTATTAGGGGCTAGACTTCTCACTTGCATGTAGAAATATTTTCAGCCTTCAAATCCATCCATTCAAGTCAAACTCACTCTTTTAAATAATTCTCCAATCTCAACCCTGGCACACCATTTATCCAAAGTTAGTTAATCCCCTTCCTACGCCTTTTCATGATACATTATCGTTGGATTGCAAATCAAAACTTTTTCATTTAAAAAAAATTATCTCAAAACCTAAAACTCCCTCAATTGACCAGCTATATAAATATTGAATATTTTCATTTTAGAGCACCATCGATGAAAAGATACAAGATATAAAATAATAATTATATCGAAAATTTTCTTAGGGGTTCAAAATATTTGGGACTAAAATAACTATAAATGTTTCCCCTTATATGGATAACATTCCACATAATAAAATAAACTCTCAGGTAGGGAAAAAATTTCGGGATAACACAGACTCAAAACTCTTAAATATTTTTATCATCAACATAATTAGTTTGGGGCATTATATTATTCTATAAATGACACATTTATTTATCTAGATAAAAATCTTTCAAGATCTATGCTAGATATATCAACATATTTATATAAAAGAAAAACTTCACCAAAGCTTTTCTGGCAAATTCATTGGGGATGGTTCTTTCCTCCACTGCTATTGTTGGCTTATATTATTTTTCATCATTAATGAGAGTTTACCCTTCTTAGAATTATATTACCATTCTCTTTCTTTCTGGACCTCGCAGTTCTCTCATTATTTGATGGGCTCAATGATGGTTCTACCCAATATCATTGAAATTTGAGTCCGTAAAACTATCATTTAAACTCAAGCTAATTAATAATCTTTAGGACTATTTTTTGTCAGGACTTCTCATAACCAAAATCCATTGCTTGATTAAATTCTTCTTTGGACAAGTTTTATCTTAATTTTAATATGATTCAATGATTTGAGAGTTGTCTTCTTGTTGAAATTCTTGATTATATTCTAAATACAAGAAATATGTTATCTCTTAAGTTGATCTTCTCCTAAGGAAACAAAACGAACATGGCACTTGACTCGATTCATCTAAATGGTGGGTCTATCATTATGTTTTAAATGGGTTTTGGTAATTTAAAAATGGCTTGTGGTGAACTTAGCTTTTCGATGATAGACCCTCGAGTTATTTATTAAAAGGAGCCACAGATGGAGTTTGACCTCAAGTCAAAAAGGATCTCTAATGAATAAAAAAGATAGCGTTTGAGATATATGCTATTCTATTATTTGTTGTCGCTACTTTTAAATTTTAACTCCTTTGATAAGTAGAAATTGACTAGGTCTCTAAATTCCCTAAAACCTCAATTCTATTGAAGTAGACGATGCCAAAATCTATCGAAGTAATGGGCTAGATTTTCAATCCCCATTAGTCTCTAAACATGGATCATCTTCAAAGTCTATATCTATGTTAACAAACACGTGAAAATTAAATAAGAATAACAAACTTAACAAAAAGTAAATATGGTCTAAGAAAGAAAGGGAAACAACTAGAAACGAGAATTCCCATGACAATGAATCCAGCTTGTCAGAAACCTCTTCCCTCTTTTGGGGAAGTAAGTTTCACTCACTTTTTGTTACATAAGAAGAAGAAGAAGATATAAATAGAATAGTTGATTGATCACCATTTCCTTTTGATTATGAACCTCTTAGAAAAAAAAGAAGCGGTGTTATTCTTCTCAATTGAGTAGAATATTTGAAAAAATAACAAAAAAAGAAAATAATACTATAATGGAGATTATGGAATGTACATGCTATGTACTATTTCAAGAAAAATAAAATAAAATTGAAGTATGATGGTTTCCTGAGTAAAGATTATGAGTATCAAGGGAGTTCTTGTGCACAAATTGATAGGAATGGGCATTACCAAGGATACTTTGAACATAGAACCAATGATAACATTATATTAGCTGTGCCCAAAAGATTAATGCTGATCTCTACACAATTTTTATTGGAGAGAACATCCATTTATTCAAAAATCTTCTTAAAAGATATGAAATGTACACTATTTATTACTTAAAGCACCTCCTTTTAAGAGATCCAAAATAATGAGAATGGTAAGAGTATGCCCCCATTGGTCATAGGATTTTGTTCCAAAGTTTGTGTTTCACCAGATAGTATGAAGGATGTGGGATTAATAACATCAACTCAACCCACTTCACGTGTTTAAATGGTGTCAAAACCTTTAAAGATAATGCAACCTAAATCTAAGACTATTCTGAAGGAAGTCAAAATTAAAGCTAGAGATGTTGATGATATTTATATTCCCTAGTATCAGGACTGAAATTTGGAGAAAACTAACAAAGTAGAAGAAATTGACACTGATAAGAAACCTAGGTATATCCTAGTTCATCTAGAGAAGAATAGGGCCCAACCAACTGATGAAGTCAAGTCAAGAATAAGCAACTCAGAGAAAAGGAGGAGTCTTGGATAGTCTTGAAGAGTGTAGGTTGAAAGGATCTCTATTAAAAGAAATTGCTACCCTTATGGTTGTTGAAACTAGAGCAGTGTTTAGAAAGTGATAAAATGATTCTGATCTTTATGATTTTATGATTAACGAAGCTGCTTCACCTAACAATGTCCATTATATTTTAAATCATTTAAGGAAGAGGTTTGAACAAATGAAAAAACTGAAGAAAAAATGAATAAAATATTAACATATAATCCTGTAATTTAAAGTAGAATTCTAATAATAGTACAAGCACAACATCTTAGTGAAGACAAAGAGATGAGTGGGAAGAATGGTTTGAGAAGATGATGGAATAATTATTGGATTCAACACTTGTGAACCAAAATCAAGCTTTAACAATATTATAAGTAAATGTGGAAGTGAAGGAACCTAAATTTTTTCATGTATTTTATAATGCAAAAAAAATATTAGATATTAGGGTAATAGCTGAAAAGAAAATATTCTAGAAAAATTCATTACTTCCTCCATGCTTAAAAAAGTCTTTAGCTTTCTTATCAAGCAATAAGTGAAGGTGGCCTTAGCTCAAGCTCTAGTGGCATATAAATTTTTAAAGGAAGACTTTATCCTCTTAGTTTGATAAGGTACAAGATTTCAAAAGGTTTGTGTGGCTTAAATTTAATGTTTGAAGGAAATGGGAACCCAATATAACATTTGGTGTATTTTTGGGCTAGTTGTTACAATGTTAAAGAAAGTCATGCATTGATTTTACATCAATTTAACAGCTCCTTGTCTAGGAAAGCATTTGATTGGTACGTTTAACTACCCATAGGCTTAATCATAAGGTTCTCTAAACTAAAAGGATTATTTACAAAGAGGTTTATTGAAGCTCAACACCATATCAAAGTTTGTGACTTGGTTGTTGAGAAACCAAAACCCAATTAGATATTGGTTAAATTTATTCCAACATAGAAGATATTGAGTTTAGATTGTTAAACTCAGTTGTCAGAACACAATGCTATTGATATTTTACTCAAAAACATCCATAGACCAATTGAATTTTTATTATATTCTAATATTTGTGAAATTATTGAGCAGAGCAGCTAACCTACAAGAGAAAGCCAAGACACTATAGTTACTAACTCCTTAAGTAAATTAAAAACCCTTAAAATCTTATAAAATTGATATGAGATTATGTCTGCTGTCGATAAAGAAGAACAACCATTGAAAATAAAAATTGAAAATGGTAGATCGTAGTAGTAGGAATCATCACAACAATAGCAACAACAATTATAGGAACCCTATTGGCCTAAAGAATGAAAGATTTCAAGAACCCATTTGAGAGAGGAATAATATGGTTTTTCCTTTTAAAAAAAATTGTAAAGAATATGCTAAACATCTTAGTAAAGAGCCCAAATTTGAAGCTCCTTGAGCCTTTCAGGCCTACAGTAGAAAGAAACAACAATGAGCCTAACTACTGCTTATTTAATAGTATATTAACATGCAGAATTTATAAATAACACATTTTCAAGGATTAGATAGAAAAGAACCATAAGATTTACGTCATGTTATCTAAAAAAAAATTGAAGGAACAAAAAATAATGGTTCATTGGGGCTATCCTTAGTAAGGACATGGAATCACCTCAAACATAAGATGAAGAATGTCAAAATGTGGTTGTCAAGACCTCCAACAAAATAAAAATACAAAAGTTGATTAATAATTATTTTTAATTTTGACTCATTTTTTTATTGTGGCTCATTTACAAGAAGATGGCTTTCTCAAAATTGATAAGTATCATTTCTGATGTTTAACTTCTTAACCTGGAATGTGAGAGGAATTGCTAATGTTAATGCCTCTAATAGAATTAGTAATATTATTGGCTCTTATGCACTAAAATTATTAGGTATTGTTGAACCCTTTATTATTAGAAATAATATTGTTAAGTATGTTAGAATAATTTGCAACTTTTACCTTTTTTCTAATTATATTAATAATTTTTTGTTTCTTTGGAGAGAATATATAGGTATTAGTGTGGTTATGGATCATCCTCAGTTTTTCCATGTTAAAATTAATGATAATAATCATGTCTTTTTTATTACCATTGTGTTTTCTCGTTGTTTGAAATCCATTAGAGAAAATTTATGGCAAGAGTTAATTTCTTTGAGAATTGGTATTAATGATCCTTGACTGGTTTGGGGTGACTTCTATCTAAATTTGTCATTTGATGAAAAGAAGGGGTTCAGCCTCCTAACTTTAATATGTTTGTTGAATTTGCTGATGTCCTTTTTGATGATGAACTCTGTGATTTGGGTTTTAAGGATAGTCCTTTAACCTAGCCTTGAGTGAAATTATTTGAAAGTTTGGATAGGTTTGTTTTAAATAGTTTGTGGGTGGATTTTTTTTCCTTTAACTAGTCTTCATCATTAGGCTATCTATAGCTAAGACCACGCTCCTTTGTTGTTGATGGTGAGAGCTATTGTTAAAATTGTGCATTATCATTTTAGATTATTAAATATGTGGACTCTTCATAGTTCTTTGAATCAAATTATGAAAGACAATTGGTATGTTGATTGTAAAGGTAATGCTGGGTTTAGACTTTGAAAATTAAATAAGAATTTGGCTGGTAAGTGACCCAACCCGTAGCTAAACAAATTTTTGTAACTCCAAATGATTGACAAATATTTGCCCCAAATTATGTTCAGTGGCTGGTGTGAATAAATGAAAATAAATAATAAAACATTACGTCTGGATACTATGTAAGTATAAATATCATTTCAAGTAATATAGGATTTTCTTTGAAAATCCCAATATTGATTCTACGAGGAAAGCCAAAATTCTTATAATATTAACTTGCAAAACTTCTATTAAATTGCAGATATTACAATATGAAAATAATTTTGAAATGTTGTAACCGTTTAACACTAAATTTATTCAGAAAATAAAAATAAAGATTAAAATACTAATAAAGTTTAAAAGCTAACACAATTAAAAAAACCTTAAAAGAGAGTTTAAAATATTATGAAAAGATCTTTCCCCTAGCAAAGAGATGTTAATCAATGAAGGAATTAAATGATGAAAAAGATTAAATTTTATATTATGCTAAATAGGACCATTCCTACTTTTCCCCCTCTTGGTGCTTGCAATGAACATTGCCTAACTTAGAGTCTCTGACCAGCTTATGTAGTAGTTTTGAGTAGATTCCGATCTATCACTTTCAGATTACCTACTGTGCCCTCTCTATGGAACCTACTAGAGACCCTTACGATCAAAACTCTAGACCAAATTGATTAAAGAATCTAGTCAGTCACCCTAGAAACATCAATTCTACATCCATCAAAACATATCTCCTTATTTATTTGCACTTCCCTCAAGTGATCGTAATGGATTTTAATGATAAAAAAGGCCTGTTTGCAAAGTCAATGAAGAACTGGTGAAAAATATCATCACAGTGTTTTAAAAATAAAAAAAGATCTTTAAATCACTCTTAGGCAACAAAATCAATTCCCATATGAAAGGCGAAAGAAATGGAACTACTAAGAATTCATGGAGATAAAATAAAAATACATAATTTGTATTGAAATCCAAGTCAAACAACAAAAACTTAAACACAAATACAAGATACTTATCTTTATGTCTTCTCCCCAAGAAAATTCTGATGTTTCCTTGCATCCAATTTCCAAACTCTTACACAAAACAAAGACTCTTATTCCCAGACACACACACACACTAGACTCAACCAAAATCTCCAAGAATGACACAAAATGACTCCACAAAGACTCTAAAAGAACCCTCTTTTCAGAATTTGGCTCTATTAAAAATCATTAATGGTCACTTCAAGCACCCCTTAAAAAATTGGCCAAATTCAATAGATATTCTAGAAAGTTGGTTACTCATGCTATAGTGCCAGTCTGGGGTGCTATTGAGACCATTCAGCCCGTCTACTGATGTTATGGCACCAAGGGTGGCACTAGGGTGGTAAACAAAAACATCCATTTTTACTTCATTTTTTCTTGATTTTATCCAAATGTCCATTTGATGTTCCTCAAACCAAAAACATGCAAAATTCATTTTTCTAAAGTGCAATATCATAAAAAATAGACATAAAATGAACATGAAATATACATTATAAAAAGGTTATTTTTAGGTGGATCAATTCCCCAAAACTTAAACATTACTTATCCTCATGTAACTTCTTTTTACCATATAAAAATTATAACTTATGGTAGTGAGTTTTACTTAAAGATTTCTATATTTTTTAAATTATAAATTTAATAGTGAAACTTTAAAAAAAATTTCAATAACTCAGGTTAAAACTAAAATGTAATAATATTTGGTAGTCAAGCCTAAGAGTTTTGATTTCCAATTCATTTCAATAATAGTTGTACTAAGGATGTATAAAAGAATTACAAGAAAAAGAAGTTCATAAGAGCTCTACTAGTAAGGATGATAATACTTCAAAAATAAGTCCAGAAATGTAGAAAAGTTCATTTTCTTAAGATGATTCAAGTGAAGCCAATTTTTGATTAAGCGTCTCCTCAAGCTTCTCTCCTCATATTTTATTGTTTTTTTCTTTTCTTTTTCATTTAGTTTTTCTTTTCTTTTTCTTTCAGGATCATTTTCAATCATTTCATTTTCTTTTCATATCATCTGAGGATTACTATTTATGTATAGCTTTTATGATTTTGAACTCCACCATTCTTAAAGTTAAAAACTTCCCACATTCCCTTACTTGATAAATGTGTATTAGCTTAAAAAATCTCTCATAGAGTCTCAATTATTTCTTTTTTAAGTAAAAAAAATCAATAATCCTTAATATTTTAAAAATACAGTTTTCTTTACTTTAAATAGTAAAAAGCATAAACTCATACTCTTATACTAAATTTTTCAACTGTAGAACTAAACTTTATCATTAAAAACTTGTACTTAAGTCTACTAAATCATTTATAAAATCAAATAAATAGTTATCTAAAGCTAACCCAACTTACCACAGGTTATGTTAAAATAATTTTAAAAATACAGTTTATTGAGGACAAAAAAGGTTGTTCAATTTTAAAAAGTTTTTTCCCTTCCCTCAAACTTCAATTTTTAATTAATTTAATACAGTAAAGTTCAAAATAAGCGTGAAAAAAGAGTACAAGTAATAATACATGTGCAAGTAATAAAAAAAGGTTTTGAGCAGTAGTAAATCTCAAATTAACAAGCATAACATTTAAAGCAAAAGTTAAAGATTACTATAACACACTAATAACAAAAGCTGGAGCAAAAAGTAAACAGTAAAATAATAGAAAAAAAGAAGTGTAACGCAACAGTTACATACAAATGTACTCCCTGATACTAAAAAAAATACAATCTTAATATTCCTACAAAAGTGCAACACCTCATTAGCAATAGAAAAAATTCAAATACAAGAACTTGAAAAAAGGAAAAACAACGAACTAATCATCCTCCTCTTTGTCGGTCACCAAATTTAGTTTGAGAATAATTTAAATTTAATTTAATATATATGTAAATTTAGATATTAGTAAAGTAGTATTTTAATTTTGAAAAGAAACAATGTTTTAACTTTGGGCGATGTCAGTTAATATCCCACGGTTCCCTCTTTCCGGTACCAGTATTTTATTTTGAATTTTATTAGTCAAAATGAGTTATTAAACTCATTTAAACTTAGGAGATATCATTAGAAACCATAAGTTACCTCATCAGATGGACTCTTGTAAATTTAAAAGGCCGTATTATGTTGTTCGATGTTTTTTGAAAACATTTAAGTTTAATATTGAAAAGGTTTGCATTAATTTTGAAAATTATTTGTTTTGAATTTTGAAATTATTTGTTTTGAATTTGGAAAATTGTTTCAACCAAGCATGCAAAGTATATTAAAGCAGTAGTAAATTGCATAAGTAAAATGACAATGAACTGTAAATGCATATTTGTCATCATCTCACTCTGCTGAAATGTTCGTATTCATAATCATGTATATATTGCAAAGTGAAGGCAAGAGTAACTACTAAGTGATAATGAATCCTTAATAATTTATATTCAAAAGAGACCACAATTCATAACTTGGCGAGCCCTTAAAGGTTTTAAGGATGATCTTCTTGAACAAAACATAATAAGTTCAATTATTCTTTATAACAATGTTTCGGGCTATCTCAAGTTCATTTGAACTTATTATGTTTTTGAATAGATAACCCTAAGGTCTGTTAGGCTTAAGTTGTGCTTAGTGTTATATCTGAATTAACACATGAGAGAGGGGTAAGCAAAGTTGAGCTTGTAGTGTTTAAGGGAATTAATTATGGTTTATCTTCCAGCTAATCCTCAAGTATCTTTAGATTAAACTTAGTTCACTACAAAGCTCAACAATCATTAGGGGTAAATGTGTAATTTAGAGAAGTCATGTTAGTAAGATTTTAATTAAAAGATTAACCTATGACTCAACCATTGGTTTTGGACTTTAGATTAGAAGATTATTGGCTTATTAACTTATGCCCCAAACATTTAAATCACTAAAGTCAATTTCATCTTCCAAAGTTTAACAATTATGATTATTGCACTTATACCCTTCTTTTCTAAAAGTGGAGGTTAATTGGTTTATACCACTTACTCTTATGTTTCAATAACTTTAGAATGTTGCACATGATTAAATCTTACCATATAAACCCTTAGCTCATCCTGAATTTTAATTAGGGGGTGAAAAGGTGGAAAATACAATTTTTCCCCTAAGACTCCAATCTTCATAAATCCTTCTAAATCCATTTATATTGCCTTGAAAATTTGCTAACATATCTCTCATGGGTTAATTAAGGTACCAGAGAATAAATCATATTTATCTGATTTTTATTTTATTTCTTATAATTATTATAATCCAAAAATGGGAATTTCAAAAGTTAATTCATTTATTCAACAATTATTGGAGGTTCACCTAGGCTGGAGGTTAATTTGGACCAAATTTGAAGAATTTTTGAATTATACTTTAACTTTTATAATTATATGTTCATTTTGGTGGTTAATTAAATAGTAACTTTATTTTATTTTGAAAAATCAATTTTATATTTTTCATTGATCTCTCTAACTTCAAGAAACTTAGAAAACTTATTTTATACTTTTCTGTTATTTATTTTATTTTTTATAATTTTTTTAGTAAAAAAATCAGGGAAAATACATTTTAGGCATTTAAAAAATACATAACTTTACTTAGAAAATGAGAAAAATATTATATTTGATCCCAAGTGGCCAGGGAACAATTAGAGACATTCTGCATTTATATATTTTTGTGATTTTTTTTTTAATTTTTAAATATTCTTAAAATAAAAAATAGCCCAAAAATGGACTCTTTATTTTAATGTCAATTTTATTTATCTTGGATGCCCCTAGTAAAAAGGAACTCTCCAAACCACTTTTAAAGTTTTTTGAGTAATATTTTAATTATTAGAATTATTTTAATGCCAAAATCTCATTTTTCTTTAAAAATAGACTTTAGTGGTTAAATTAATTTAAAATAGTTTCAATTTTTTACAAAGCCTTAATATGTTCAATTTCTTCAGCGAGGAACAAGTTTTATGAGTTTTTCGATTAGATTTTATTTATTTGATTTTTCTTAGGTTTTAATGACTTAAATTAAGAAGTTATGTTTGAAAGACAATGAATCTTAGGTTTTATTTTTTCTATGTCTCTCTAACCACAGTGAACCTACCAAAATAAACCTCATAGTTTTTTTTATCTTGACTTTTTTTATATAATTATTTTAAGCGAAAGAGGTGACTTATCCTTGGAATTACGGTTTATCACTTTAGGGGTTCTCTCTAAGTTTAAAAAAATCATGGAACACAACTAATCATAGAGAGAATAAACCATCACAATTTCACACTATGTTGATTAATATTTAAATGTCTATGATTTAAATAAAATTTAGAGTATTTAATTAATTTAAAAATAAATTAAAGTTAAATAAATTTTATTTTTAGACCATATGATTCTCCTCAATTCACTGAGCGTAGATGTATTTTTATTTTATTTTTATGAGTTTTCTAGACTAAGATTTAAAATTTTGAAGTTTTTTGAATTTAATAAATCATTCAGTTGCTAATTTTCTATTTATCTACGCAGCGCTAACTAGATCCTCGGTAGCTTCGAACCTCCATATGGTGCGCTCCCATTCAACGCTGCCTTTTACAACAGTGCTGACTCGACTTGCACTTTATGTTCTATCTCCTCGTCTGACTCCTCCTCAGCCATCCTATGGATACACGTGCAAATGAATAACTTTTGTTCATCATCCCTAGTGATCTTACCTGAGAACTGTCCACACTAAAATGCTTTGATATTGTTTGATACTCAACTAAATCACTCAAAGTTTGTTCCTATTGCTTTATATAATCAAGATGAACACATCCTTATAGTTAAATGCACATGAAAAATAAGTTCAAATTTCAATTTTTGAAATCCAGCATGATTTTAGGGTTTGTGAGCTATACCTTTGCCCATGAGGTGAAGCCTCAATTAGGTTGGATGTAGATGTTTGTTGTGACCTCACGAAGCTCATCCAAGCACCAATTTGAGTTGATGTCGAGTCAATGAAAGAGTTTGATTAGAGGATGATTCAGGTTTGGTCTAACAGTGAGTTAGAGTGCTCAAAATGAAGGGGCACTAATGAGAAACTTCCTTGTTTGTTCTTGGGAAGCTTTTGGGATGATCAATTGGGAGTTTTATGGAGTTTGGTGGAGTGACAGAAAAGGTTCTGGATTTTATGCTTAAAATTAGGGTTTGATAGTGAGGGAAGCGGCTGGAATTTGATTAGGATGAACTTAGGAAGGTCTAGAAAAGCCTATAGAGAAATTTAAAAGGATCTCCCTAAGCAAAGAACATTGGCTAACTTAAGGCCAATTACTTACCATCTCGATTCCACATCAAAACTATTGAGCCTCTCACCTCTAGATGCCCCTAAGCTTATGACACTATTTTGACCAAATCCTAGCATCAAGTTACTAAAACTTACGCCAAATTTATAAGAATCAAGATTTTCACTCTAGAACTAACCAATTTTATGCTCATCAAAAACTATCTCCCTATTTTTTTCACTCCCCTTAGGTGATCTCCATGGCTCTGCCTGGAATGAAGTGTAGTATCCACTAGATGGGTGAAATCATAGTCCTCCCGGGTCATTATGTTTCTTAACAGATTTTAACCTCACATGTGATCAGTTTGCAAAGTCAATAAAGAGCTAGGGAAAATACCATTACATTAATAAAATAAGAGATTTTTTAAGCAAATCTAAATTCCTACAAAAGCATCTATTTCATTACAAATAAAAAGTAAAAGGAAGATAATGACATCAGTAGTAAAAAGAATTGATATAATTAATTAATAAGTTATGTGCCAATGATACACAAAAAAAATATTGTTTTAAGTACATATTTTGTGCTTATTTTTTGTGATATTGTACTTAAAGAAGGGGTTTTTCATATTTTAGTTGTAGGTATATAATTTTTATGTGATTGGAGCAAAAATGGAAAAAAAGATGAAACATGGAGTCAAAACAACGAATCTTGTAATTTTGGCGCATGATGCGCCATTTGACGGAGGCTAGGTGCATGATGCACCTGAACTGGTGCATGAAGTACCAGAGATGACTTTTTTTGGGTTAAGGCGGTTTGAGAAAAATTTTGCATGAATATTCAAAGGTATTCTGCACACCTATTGGAGTAATTCAATGCATTTAGATACCTTGGAATGTTCTTTTATGAAGGGATATGTCTCTTGGATCAAATGAGACATCTTTTAAATTCAAAAGATTTGACTTTTAGAGGGAATTTTGGATGGAATTTTGAATTCCTTTTGAAAAGAGGCAAACCAAAATAAAAGAGGAAGATTTCAAGGAGTTTGAGGGGGGGGGGGGGTGCGGATGACAAGAAAGTGGGGGTGGCATGAAAAGAAAGGAGAGAAGAAGAGGAGATTTTCTTCTAGGGTTGTAAGAGGAGAGGGAAGGTGAGAGATTTTTTCTTCATTACACTTCTAAGAGAGAATGAAGTGTGCTTGTAAAGAGAGAAAGTTTTAAAGAGAAATTCTAAGGATTTTCTTGAGAAGGATTGTGATATAAGTAGTGTCTTTTATTTCTTTTACTTTGTAAGCTTGTTTTTATACTTGAAATTTGTGATTTGTTGTATCCTTCTCATGAATTATGAGTTGTCTTCTTTTTCCTTCTCCTTACTTTGAGATATGATTTTGTGAAGAATTAATTTTGTTTTCTATGTTTTTAAATGTTAATAATTTTGTGATGATTTGAACTCTAATTTTCATTTACTTTATGATCTAGCAAATTGAAATGTTAAAACATGCTAAGAAACATAGGTTCTAAAAAGAGCTATGATTTATACAATAGGGCGAGAATCACATTTTTTTTCATGGGAGAGTATGCCATTGACCAAAGGAAAATATGTTGAGATTTTCATACCTATTTTATACTGTTTACCTATTTTATACTATTTTTGATGATATTGCACTTTAAAGAAAGATAATTTTGATGTTTTATTGCAGGAATAAGGAATTAGAGTCATTGGAGAAAAAAGTTGCAAAAATGAGCAAATTTGGAGCGAAAAGGACCAAAATGTGAAGATTAGAACTAGGCCGCCGACGGCGCCCTTGACGCCATCGACGGCGAGATTTTCCAGAAACTATAGGATAAAAATTCTCTAAAAGCCCGCCGACGGTACCCTCGAGGTCGCCGACGGCGAGATCGACGGTTATGCCTACTCAAGCTTTGGATAAGGCCAAATTTTGAAAGGATACTTAGGCAACTCTTAGGAAAGCTCATCTACAACTTTAAAAGAACATTTTGGCTGAAAAAATAGAGAGGGGGGATAGTGTGCTGGAGGTCCTGGACGTTAGAGAGGTTCTTTTAGTGTGTAATAATTGTGTTGATTTCTTTGAGAGATTGTAAGAGTGGAGGGAAAGTAAGAGATTTCTTCCTCCTTGCTACTTCGACAAGGAATTCCGTGTGCTGTCAAGAAAGGAAGAGATTCAAAGGACCTTCAAGGAGTGTTCTTGGGGAGAAATTAGAGATAAGTTAATTACTTGTTGTAGTTTGTATGAATTTGATTTTATATATGAATTCCAAGTTTTGTTGTGTTTTTCCCATGAGATCTGAGTAGTTTTTTCTGTCTTTCTCCTTGTCTCGAGATTTGTGAAATGGTGAATTGAATTCGTAAAGCCATGAAAATGTTGAGAAAATCATGATGATCTTTTCAGTTAGATTTTAATTTACTTTCAATCTGGCCAATTGATTTGTTAAAATATGTTGAATTTTACAACTAAAGTGAAGGTTACATCCAGGATTCAGGGAGGTCAAATCCCTTAGAAGTTGGGTGAAAATAAATAGGAAAATATTTTTATCGAGCGAAGAATTGGATATTTTAGAGTGACAAACTAAAATCCTCAATCGACAAACTAAAATCCTCAATTTGGTCCTATCGTTTGGGTGCTGATGTGTAGATGTTAGCCCTCAGGTGAGGGGAACGTGGGAGCTCCGAAGTGAGAGCCGTTATCCTCCCAGCCTAGCTGCGGAATCAGTATCCAAGCATAGGATTAATCAATATTCTTTATGCCGATATCCAAGAATATGTATGCAATTTGAAGGGTAAAGAATATGCATGCTCCTATTTGGCACAATATAAATTGAACTAATTCATTTTATCCATTCACTATAATTTCTTGACAAGGAGAAGAATGCTTTCTTATATATTGAATATCACAATTAAACCCTACTTTATATCATTAGTTATTTATTAGTAATTAAAATTATCTATTTATTTCAATTGCCTATTAGTGACAGAGAAAAATTGAACGTCGTTGTTGTGATTAAAGTCTTGCTTTTCTAAAAGTCTTAGTCTGTGATTCTAAAACACTCCCCGCGGGATCGATATCTAGGACTCCATTAGAGCACTATATTACTTGAGCGATACATACACTTGCATTGATAAATTCAACTTTAACATTATTGAATATTATAATTATACAACTTAATCAAATCAGACACATCTATAAAGTCGCGATCAAGTCTTTGGACAGTGTTGCTGGAAAATTAAATCTTTTAGTAACGTCATCAAATTCTTGTATTTGTCGATTACAAAAACAAATTGATCAAATCAAGTTTTTGGCGCCGTTGTCGGGGAGTGATTGTGTGAGTGAGTAAAATCACGATCATAGTAATGGACAAATTAGGATTATTAGAAAATTTTTACTTAAATTGCAACTTATTTTTATTTTTATATTTAGTTAATTATATTACTGAGAACTGATTTCAAATTGTATGCGTAAATTTGGACCTGAAAATCTTATACCCTACAATTCGGAATTAGAACACACTGTTAAAAGGATTAGAAAATCAAGAAGAGAACCTAGAAATTCTGATACAATGGAAAACAACATGAACAATCACATAATAAAAAATGAGCACCAACCTAGACCCTTAAGTGATTATGCAAATCCTACAGCAGATGAGATTCACTTATCTATCCAAAATCCTGATGTAGCAGCTAATTCATCTGAGCTTAAACCTGCTATTATCCAAATGGTACAGAATAATCAATTTGGAGGTACACCAAATGAAGAGCCTAATTTACATCTTGCAAGTTTTTTAGAACTATGTGCCACTTTTAAATATGACAGAGCCTCAAACGATGTTGTTAGACTTAGTCTTTTTTCTTTCTCACTGAGGGATAAGGCTAAGATGTGGTTAAATTCATTAGCACCTAGATCTATTAGAACTTGGGGAGAACTTTCACAGAAATTTCTATCCAAATATTTCCCTCCATCCA
>NW_018225879.1:139629-140174 GCF_001263595.1 Phalaenopsis equestris | reverse complement strand
TACTAGCGTAGTATATAACTTTAAAAATCTTTTCATACCTTTGTCCAAGAACAACTCCAATAGCATAATCACTAGCATCACACATCAATTCAAATGGTTTCTCTTAGTTAGGTGAAACTATAATAGGGGTTGTAATTAATTTTTCTTTTAATAACTCAAATGCATTTAAACAGCTTTTAGTAACTTCAAATTTCTTGTCCTTTTCTAAAAGTTGGCATAGAGGTTTAGTAACTTTTGAGAAATCTTTAATAAAACGCCTGAAAAGACCAACATGTCCAAGAAATTTCCTAACTTCTCTTACATTAGTAAGAGGTGTTAGTTTAGATATGACTTGATATTTTGTAGGGTCTGCTTCCATACCATCTTCTAAAATTTTATGCCCTAAAACAATTCCTTTTGCAACCATAAATTGACATTTCTCCCAATTTAGAACTAAATTATTTCTTTTGCATAGCTCCAAAACTTTTTCAAGGTAATTTAAGCATGCATCAAATGATGCTCCAAATACAGAGAAATCATCCATAAATACTTTCAATCAATACTTT
>NW_018225879.1:137132-139515 GCF_001263595.1 Phalaenopsis equestris | reverse complement strand
CATTCTTCTAAAAGCAAAAGTTCTAAAAGGATCTTTTTTTTATTGTCTTTTTTTTATCCTCAGGAGCAATAGGAATTTGAAGGTAACCGGTATATCCATCTAAAAAGTAAAAATATTTGTGTCTAGCAAGTCTATCCACTATCTGATCTAAAAAGGGTAAAGGGAAGTGATCTTTTCTAGTGGTAGTGTTTAATTTTCTATAATCAATGCAAATAAACTTGTCTGATAGGTATTAATTCATTATTTTCTTTTGTTTCAACAGTCACTCCTCCTTTCTTAGGAACACAATGAATAGGACTTACCCACGCACTATCTGAAATAGGATATATAATTACAGTGTCTAACCATTTCAAAATTTCCTTTTTTACTACTTCTTTCATTATCGGATTCAATCTCCTATGTAGATCAACTCTTGGTTTATATTGTTCATCTAATATAATTCTGTGCATACAGATTGAAGGACTGATTCCCTTAATATCCGCTAAGGTCCAACCAAAAGCTTTCTTATATCTTTTTAATGTGTCTAACAGACTTTGCTCTTGCAGTTCTTTTAATTCTGAAGATATAATAACAGGTAATGTAGATGAGTCTCCCAAAAACACATAATTCAAATGGTTAGGTAATGTTATCAACTCAAGTTCAGGTGGTTTTATAATTGATAGAAATAGATTCTTATCAGCATTTTCTGTAATATCCAACATCTCAAATCTTTCTTGAATATAATATAATTCTTCCTTTTCTATTTCATCTAAAATAATTTCATCATTCTCTTCAATTTGTTCTTCAAAATGCTCGTCTTTTTCAACATACTTTTGATCTTCAAAATGTTCTTTAAGATTTTCATTCAGTAGATGTTCGATAATTTCCATACGAAAACACTCATTATCTCTTTCAACAGTAGGGTATTTCATAGATTTCGCAATGTTAAAAGTCACTTCTTGATCATTTACCCTTATAGTTAATTCTCCTTTTTGAACATCTATCATAGCTTTTCCAGTAGCTAAAAATGGTCTCCCTAAAATGATAGGTATTTCTTTATCTTCCTCCATATCTAATCTAAAACATCTAAAACATTGAAATCCACAGGAAAGATAAATTTGTCCACTTTTACTAACACATCTTCTATAACTCCCTTACTGTATGTAACTGAACGATTCGCTAACTTTAGAGTTACAGAAGTAGGTGAGACTTCTTCTAATCCTAATCTTTTAAAAATTGAAAGAGGCATAAGATTAATGCTGGCTCCCAAGTCCCATAAAGCTCTTCCATAAAATTTTTCACCAATAGCACACGGTATAGTGAAGCTACCAGGATCTTTTAAATTTTCGGGAAACTTTTTTTGAATAATTTTACTACACTCTTCGCTAAGTGCAACAGTTTTGTTGTCCGTGAACTTCCTTTTCTTGTTCAGAATATCTTTCATAAATATCACATAATTGGGCATCTGCTCTAAATCTTCTACAAAGGGAATGTTCACCGTTAACTTCTTAAGAATTTCTAAAAATTTAGAAAATTTTTTATTCTATTTGTGTTGCTTCAACCTTTGAGAAAATGGTGGTAGAGATTTCTCTACAGTAATTTTCATTGGTGTAAATGGATACTCTGAATCTGGGCACTCATGATCCTTTTCTTTTTCGGTGTCCACTTTCTCTTTTTCATTTTCTATTTCTTTTTGTACTCTTGTCTCTAATTCTTTTTCACTTCGTAATTGAATTGCCTTGATTTATTCTTTTCCTTGATCTTTAGGATTTGGTTCCACAGTACTTGGAAAATTTCCTAATGTTCGGTTACTAAGCGCAGTAGTAATATGCCCTAATGGTTTTCAATATTCTTAATAGCAGTTCCTTCATGTTTTAATTGATTTCCTTGAATCTGTAATTGACTTCCTTGATTCTTTAATTGATTTTCTTGATTCTGTAATTGTTGACCCATGTTTAATATTAGCTCTTCCATAGATAACTTCTTCTCCTTAATTTTAGTATTAATGTTAAATCTTGGAGGATAAGAAGGTCTATAGTTAACATTTCCCTGGTTGGATGAATTTCTTAATGGGTTCACTGAGTTGTTTGCCCATTGTTGATTTGTAGAAGAATTGTTATTCCAATTGAAATTTGGATGGTTCTTCCAACCTGGGATATAATAGTTAGAATATGGGTTGTTGGGTCTATTAAGAACAATTAAGCTCATATGAAGGTTGCACATCCACAAATTGCCCAGATGAATTTTCTTCCATCATAGGAGGTGTTGAACAATAATTTATCCCATAATGATCTAATTTTTTTGATATTGCAGCAATATGTGAAGCTAACATAGATATTGCATCAGAATCATGGATACTAGCTATTCTTTTAGAATTTACCCGCTCAGAGGGCCATTGAAAACT
>NW_018225879.1:134584-137014 GCF_001263595.1 Phalaenopsis equestris | reverse complement strand
ATTAACCAATCTGGTAACGAATGATGAGGACACTTCCTAAGAAGATCTTTAAATTTCTCCCAAGCTTCATATATTGACTCTCCATCAATCTGACAGAATGATGTTATGTCATTTCTTAGTTTAGCAGTTTTGGATGGAAGGAAATATTTGGATAGAAATTTCTGTGAAAGTTCTCCCCAAGTTCTAATAGATCATTTTTCCAAAAAGTTCTCCCCAAGGTCTGAGAAATTTCTGTGCTATTGTTAACTATAGTTTCCTTCAAAACAGTGGGTTAGCTGAAGTTTCTAATAGAGAGATTAAACAAATACTTGAAAAGACTGTAAACCCTAATAGAATAAATTATTCCAATAGATTGGATACTGCATTACGGGCTTACAAAACTTCTTATAAAACTCCTATTGGAATGACTCCTTACAGACTGATTTTTGGAGAGACTTGTCACTTACCAGTAGAATTGGAGCATACGACATATTGGGATATTGGGTGATTAAAGAGTTCAATTATAATTTGAAAGATGCTGGTAAAAAGAGTTTGTTACAATTAAATGAATTTGAAGAATTAAGAAATGAGTCTTATGATAACGATAGAATTTATAAAGAAAAATTAAATTTATGGCATGATCGGGAGATTAACAAAAAGTACGGAAGATTAACAAAAAGCACTTGGAACCAGGACAAGAAGTTTTACTTTACAACACTAGGTTGAAATAATTTCCTGGGAAATTGAAGTCTCGTTGGTTAGGGCCATTTACTGTGACTCAAGTTTATACTTACGGAGCTATTGAAATTGAAGATCAGAAAACGGAAAATAGATTTAAAGTAAATGTTCATAGATTAAAACCATATTATGAGGGTAAAAGACCAAATTTTAAAGAGGTTTTAATGATTAGTCAACCTGAATAACACCTGAATAGGTCGGGCTGACGCCGTTAAACCAAGCGCTTTGTGGGAGGCAACCCGTATTTATCTTTATTTTTATAGTAATTATAAAAGTTTTTATTTAAGATTATCGCTAGTTTATGGTAGTGTTAAGCTCTAGTATTCTTATTTACCCTTGAAACATCTTAAAAATTGGATCCATGGAAAAAAATTGGAACGTATTCAGACCAGAGAGAAACTGTGAAAATTTTGCCTTGGGCATCGACGACGCCCTCGATGTTGCCGACGGTGAGTTTTTCTTGAGAGTCCAAAAAAAATTAATACAGAGCGCACCAACAGCGTCCTCAACCCCGCCGACGGCGAGACCGGTAAGATGATGGTTTCTTGTGTTCAAGTGGCAGTTTTTGACGGTTTTTGGGCAGGGATTGTCTTTTTAAACTCAAAAATTCAAATTATAATTCATATTTTCCCTCCAAAAACAAAATGAAACTCTACCAATTCTATTTCCATGGCTTCCAATTCTCCTGATAATCTCAGAATGCAAGTTTTCAATCGGTGAGTTTTCAATCGGTGAAAGTTCGGTGAAAGTTTATTAGTGCGGAAGAGCAGAGAATCTTCAACAAGTTGCTGATGAAGAAAAGATTAATCAAAGAATGAGGAGAATCGAGTACTTCTACAACCTCTTTGTTCATGTGCAATCAATGGGCGATCTCAGAGGAGAATCGAGTACTGAGTCTGAGGATGAGTAGATTTATAATACTACCTATATGTTTATCTATGTATTTTGATTTAAACTTTGTAATTGCTTTGCTTTAGAATTATGCTTTTAGATCTCTGTATAGTTGAGACTAAGCATAAAATATTTTGTTTTCAACATTTTAAGTGTTGTGGCTTGGATTACGACGCTGAATTAATGTATTGAGGTTGAGAAAATATCAAACTTAGATGTGTTATGTAACGTATGTTGTACCCCTTGGAATTTATATATAAATGTGATGTTTTTTGTTGTGAAAGTTTATATGTGCTAAGTACATCATTTAGTTGTTTAAAATTTTTTTATAATGATTAAACGGATGTTGTTTAGGCTTAGAAATGATTGAAACCAAAAAAATCCAGAATTTGGACAAAATCAATAGAGCCCGCCGACGGCGCCTTGACGCCGGCTGACGGCGGATTTTTCCTGAGGCTTAGGATTTAAATTACAATAGAGTGCGCCGACGGTGCGCCGCCAACAGAGAGCTCACGAAAAAACACTTTAACCCTCTTTTTTTCACTCACAACCACCACTATTCGTCATCCCCTTCCTCCTAAAAATGCCACTTACAACTTAGGGTTTGAAAGATCTTGGATTGGGAGGCAAATTTTAAGGCTTTTAGACACCGGATTTGATCATCTTTAGGTAAGAGCTTCACTCCAAGCTAAAAATATTTGATTTTCACTATGAATTTCTCCCACATTGAGAAGATCCGAAAAATTTGGGAATGTGAAGAAAATTTAGGAAGAAATTCATGGATCTTATTGTTGAACTCTTAGAATTACTATTAGAAGCCAT
>NW_018225879.1:133868-134547 GCF_001263595.1 Phalaenopsis equestris | reverse complement strand
TTTTCTATAATTTAATTAGATTAAAATGGCTCCACGACAAAAGAGAAGAATTGAGTTCGACGAGTCTCGCTTCGTCAATGTGATGGCTCAAACAAAATTTACTTCCATATTTAAAGTAAAGAAGTGCATACAAGATCGAGTTTTTGAAAGTCCGGGAGGAGAAATCGAACGAGTTATTGCAGAGCGGAGGTGGAAAAACTTTTGTTATACCACCTATAAAGCGGATGAAAATGTTGTGAAGGAGTTTTATGTCAATGTGATTTATTATAAGGATGGAAACGTTCAAGTGCGTAGATTCCTGTTGAGTTTACTGCCGCCCGCATCAACACTTTTTATGAAATCCCAGACTCCTATAGCTGCCACTATGAATTCTTTAGTATAATGGAAGGCCCCCTCAATGATGTGATCAACTTTCTCATTGATGGGAAGGGAACATGGAAGATAAAAAAGTGAGAACAGGAAAATTTTTCTGCTTCCATAATGAATGCCACCTTTAAGGCGTGGCACTATTTCATTTCCTCTACTCTGTTACCGACCTATCACACTTGTGAGGTAACTAGAGATAGTACTAATCTAAATTTCTGTATTCATAATAGTAGAACTATAAATGTGATAAATGTGAGGAGAAAGAATATATTGACTACAACAAGGAGTGAGACTAGTGGAGGTCTAGGACATC
>NW_018225879.1:132264-133714 GCF_001263595.1 Phalaenopsis equestris | reverse complement strand
TTCTACTAGTAGAGATGTCCCATCTACAAGTTATGACCTTCCACCTTCTAGTTCCCCTACCCTCTCTGATATGACGAATGAGTTAACCTTGCAGCGGAAGAGCATAGAATTGATAAGTGAAAGGATTGGAGGTTTAGAACGCCGACATGATTATGATAGTGAGTACCTGTAGAGGCATTCAAATTTTGAGATAGCTTATTTTGAAGCTCAGGCCAGACACTACAGAAGAGAGCCTAATGTTACGTTTCCTGGATGCCCCCAATATACTCAGTATAAAGCCAATCCACCTGCTGATCAAGGAGATGAAGATATAGCTTGGGATTTTGATATAGAATGAAAATGATGTACTTATGTTTGTATTTTTTTTATTTTATGTAATCTTTTTGTAATAGAAATGGATGTTTGTGTATTTGAACTTTCATTTTTATTATTTCGTTGCAATTGAATGATTTTAATTGTTATAAAGTTAGTGTTATAGTTAAATATGCATGTGTATTTTAATAGATATTGAGTAAAATTGTGGATTGTAATGTAATTTTTGTTTTGCAGTTCAGTTTAAATTGTTTAGTATTGCATTTGTCAGAAAATGTTGTGCTTATTTAATGCTTCAGTTTTATACTTATTTTTATACTTATTTTAAAATTTTTTATTTTAAAATTTTATTACCCAAAAATTCCTTTAATGATTTATATGTGTAGAAAGCTCCTAATATTACTGACCAGGTGAGGTAAAAAATTGAGAAGGCCTGCAGAAATTTTAGAATATTAAAAATGCCTACAATAGTGAGGTATGATTTATATTTATAGTTTTTCTTTCCACCTGTATTATTTCATATTTAAAAATTTAAGTTTGGGGGAGGGAAGAAAAAGATTAACTATTAGAAGTCCTCTATTTCAATATTTTCAAAAATTATTTATATGATTTCATGTAGTGAATTTAATTTAGATAACTATATTTTTGTGAATGTTTAAATATTATAGTAGATTTAAAGAAATATTTTGGTGAAATATTTTGTATTTTGGTAATGAAAATTAATTTTTGTAACTTAAGATATTTAGTATAAGAGAATAAGATTATAGTTAACTATTTAAAGTAAGGGAAAGTACATTCTGAAGTATTAAGAATGAAGAAAAGCATTTGAGAAGAAAAGATTGGGGCTCAAAGATGTAAAAACTATGAAATATTTATAAGTTAAAGAAATGCTTTGAAATTTAAATTTAGAGAAAGAAAATTGAAGTTTAAAATCATTAAAGGCTATCCAAATATAGTAATCCTCACTTGAAAAAGAAAAAAGAAAGGATTGAAAATAATCCATGAAATGGAAAGAAAAATATATAGAATTGAAAACAATCCAATTGAAAAAGAGAAAAGAAAGAAAAAATAAATTATGGAAGTGAGGAGAAGCTTGAGGATATGCCTAATCAAAAATTGGCTTCACTGGACCTACCTA
>NW_018225879.1:130538-131408 GCF_001263595.1 Phalaenopsis equestris | reverse complement strand
TTAGAGATAAGTTATTTACTTGTTGTAGTTTGTATGAATTTGATTTTATATATGAATTCCAAGTTTTGTTGTGTTTTTCCCATGAGATCTGAGTAGTTTTTTCTGTCTTTCTCCTTGTCTCGAGATTTGTGAAATGGTGAATTGAATTCGTAAAGCCATGAAAATGTTGAGAAAATCATGATGATCTTTTCAGTTAGATTTTAATTTACTTTCAATCTGGCCAATTGATTTGTTAAAATATGTTGAATTTTACAACTAAAGTGAAGGTTACATCCAGGATTCAGGGAGGTTAAAGCCCTTGGAAGTTGGGTGCAATTAAATAGGGAAATATTATTATCGGGCAAAGAAGTGGAGATTTTACAATGACAGACCAAAATCCCCAATTTGGTCCTATCGTTTGGGTACTGATGTCTAGATGTTAGCCCTAAGGTGAGGAGAACGTGGGAGCTCCGAAGTGAGAGTCGATATCCTCCCAGCCTAGCCGCAGAATCAGTAACCAAGCATAGGATTAGTCATTGTTCTTTAGCTTGGACCAAAGGGTAAAGAATATGTATGCTCCTATTTGACACAATATAAATTGAACTAATTCATTTTATCCATCCACTATAATTTCTTGACAAGGAGAAGGATGTTTTCTTATATATTGAATATCACAATTAAACCCTACTTTATATCATTAGTTATTTATTAATTATTAAAGTTATCTATTTATTTCAATTGCCTATTAGTGAAAAATAAGAAAATTGAACGTCGTTGTTGTGAATAAAGTCTTGCTTTTCTAAAAGTCTTAGTCTGTGATTCTAAAACACTCCCTGTGGGTTCGATATCTAGGACTCCATTAGAGCCCTATATTACTTAAGAAATACGCAT
>NW_018225879.1:124914-130473 GCF_001263595.1 Phalaenopsis equestris | reverse complement strand
TTAACATTATTGAGAATATTATAATTACAACTTAATCAAATCAGACACATCTATAAAGTCGCGATCAAGTCTTTGGAGGCTGTTGCTGGAAAATTAAATCTTCTAGTAGCGTCATCAAATTCTTATATTTGTCGATTACAAAAATAAGTCGGTCAGCCATCCATGGAATTGAGTGAAAATAAATGGAAAATATACCTTGTTGGATGAAAAATTTGAGATTATAATGTGACAGATTGAAATACCTAATTTGGTCTAGATGAGTGGAAACTAATACAAGATTGTTTGCCCTGAGGGGAGAGAGTAGTGGGAGCTCTGTAGTGGCAGCTAGTTTCCTGCCAACCTAACCATGGAATTAAACTCTGGATTAGTTAATGTTCTTTATAACACTTGGAAGAGGGTAAAGAATAAGATTGCTCCTATTTGGCACAAAAAAAGTTTATATATATTTAAATTTTTAAATGATTTTAATTTCTTCACAATTCATTTTAATTTCTTCACAATTCATTCTTCACAATTCATTTACTCATTGTAAAGAGGAAGGATGCTTTATTAAATTTGAATCTTCTATCAATTAATCTTTCATCAACAAAAACTTTGTTTAGTTTTCATAATTTTACTTTGGAAAGTTTAGTTTTTAGTTAATTAACTCTATATTTCAACTGCATTTTATATAGCATTGACTTTAGTAGTTAATATTCAAACTTTGTAGATTACTTTTATTTTTATATTTTTAAATTATAGAATAATTTAAAGAATTTACTTATAGGTTTTTCCAATTTCTCTGTGGGATTGATATCTAGGACACTATTAAAGCCCTTTATTACATGAGTGATTCATATACTTGCGTTGATTTTCAAGGGGATTTGGTAGTTTATAAAAAGTTTTAAAGATAAATTATTTTCTTAAAAGATATTTTTGTTGGGATTATATTAATATATCTGTCGTGTGTATTTTGTAATATTAAAAAATATTCTCAAAATTTACACACTAAATCTACCCGCATCAAGTTTTTGACAACGTTGTCAAGGAAGTAACGAAAAATATTAGTAAGTTATTTTATTTTACTATAAAAACATAAAAGATAGAGCGTTTGTAGTTTAGTTTTGAACATTTTCTTATTGAAGTGCGTTTTCTTATTTTTAATTACTTGTTTTGTTTGTTTATGCGTAGTGTAAGATCTAAAAATTTAGTACTTTACGATTTTAAATTAGAGAGAACTATTAGAAAAAATCAAAAACAACAAAAAGAACTAGATCATTTTAACAAAATGGTTTGAAATTTGAGTAATTCTGGAAATAAAAATGAACATCATCAGAGACCTTTAAGAAATTATGCTAATCCTACAGCAGATGAAATTCATTTGAGCATACAGAACCCTGCTGTAGCTACCAATTCATTTGAGCTTAAACCTGCTATTATCCAAATGGACAAAGCAATCAGTTTGGAGGAACACCAACTGAATATCCTAATTTACACCTTGCTAGTTTTCTAAAATTGTGTGCTACATTTAAAAATGATCGAGTATCGAATGATGCTGTCAGGCTTAGACTTTTTCCTTTTTCACTAAGGGATAAAACTAAGATGCGGTTAAATTCATTAACACATAGAGATATCAAAACATGGGGAGATTAGTCAAAAATATTTTTATCAAAATATTTCCCACATTCCCACAAAACTGCTAAGCTTAGAAATGATATCACATATTTTTGTTAGTTTGAAGGGGAATCAATTTATGAAGCCTAGAAAAGATTTAAAGATCCCCTTAGAAAGTATCCACACCATGTGTTGTCAGATTGATTAATAATTTAAACTTTTTATAATGGGTTGGTTAGATCTCTTAGATCAATAATTGACACTATTGCTAGTGGATCATTAATGTCAAAACCATTCAATGAAGCATATTCGAAGCATATTCATTAGTTGAATCATTAGTTGAAGAGATGGCTACTAAAAATTTTTAATGGCCCTCTGAAAGGGTAAATCCAAAGAGTGTAGCTAATATTCATGATTGTGATGCAATATCTATGTTAGCTGCCCCAAATAGCTGCTACATCAAAGAAGATAGATCAATACGCAATGAATTATTCTTGAGGAAAACTCATTGGCACAAATGATAGAATCTCAATATTCTTATGAGACTTTAAATGTAATGAACAATCGTTCTAATAATCATTATGCCAATTATTATAATCCTGATTGAAAGAATCATTCAAACTTTAGTTGGTGTAATAATAACTCTAATGTTACAAATCTGCAATGGGGAAACAATACTGCAAACCCATTAGGAAACTCCAATAATTAAGGGAATCAAGTTTATAAACCTTATTACCCCCACGTTTAAATAGTTTGTAGAGTAAGGAGAAAAAGTTATCAATGGAAGAATTGATTTTGCAAACGGGAAGTCAATTATAAAGTCAAGGAGCTACAATTAGAAACATAGAAAATCAATTGGGATGTATTGCTATTGTACTTAGCAATAGTCCTCGAAGAACATTGCCTAGTAATGTTGAAGTAAATCTTAAATATCAGAATAAAGAGTAAATTAAACCTATTTAACTAAGAAGTGGAAAATAATTAGAAATAACTAAGAAGTAGAAAATAATTAGAAAATAGAGTTCAACAAGAAGTTGAAATTGAAAAAAGATGAGGTGGAAAATGAAAAATCTAGTGAAAATTTTCATTTTGAAGCAGAAAGTCTTATTAAACAAATGAAATTCTCTATAGAAAAGCCACCACCTCAATTTCCTTAAAGATTGAAGCAGAAAAACAAAGATAATCAATTTACAAAATTTTTGGAAATTAAATTTTTAAATTTTTAGAAATTTTAAGGAAATTAACGATAAACATTCCATTTGTTGAAGCCTTGGAAAAAATGTCAAGCTATGTGAAGTTCATGAAGGATATACTTAATAAGAGAAGGAAGTTTATAGATAATGAGATTGTTGCACTTTAAGAAGAGTGTAGTGCTATAATTCAGAAAAAGCTTCTTGAAAAACTTACAGATCCTTGAAGTTTAATAATTCCTTGTGCTATTGGCGAACTATTTTATGGAAAAGCTTTATGTGATTTAGGATACAATATTAATCTTATGTCATTATAAATTTTCTGAAGGTTGGGCTTAGCAGATATTTCACATACTACTGTAACACTTCAGTTCGCTGATCATTCAATTACCTATCCTAAAGGAATTATAAAAGATGTTTTAGTAAAGGTTGATAAATTTATCTTTTCTGTGGGCTTTATTGTATTAGATTTGGAGGAAGATGAAGAAATTTCTATCATTTTAGGAAAACCATTCCTAGGCATTAGAAGAGCTTTGATAGATGTGTAGAAAGAAGACTAACTGTGAGAGTTAGTGATCAAGAGGTTACCTTTAATATTACAAAATCAATGAGATGCCCTGCAGAAGAGTAAGAGATTGAATGCTTCAGAATGGATATTAATAAATATTTAAGCCATGAATATTTTAAGAAGACTTTTTAAAGAGAATTTGAAAAGGAATATATAGAATATCAAGATGAGGATAAAACTTAAGATAAACTTATGGAAGTGAGTAAAGAGGATTTTGATAATGTTCAGGAAAAATTTAAAATGTTAGATCCTACAGAAAATGACAAGAATTTGATTTCATCTATTGAGAACCTCCTAAACATGAACTGAAAACACTTCCTAAACATTTGAAGTATGCATTCTTAGGAGATTTTTCTGCAATACCTGTTATAATATCCTCATAATTAACTGATAAGCAAGAAAAACAATTGTTGGAAACTTTTAAAAGATATAAGAAAGCCTAAGGATGGTATTATCTGATATTAAAGGAATTAGTCCTTCAATTTGTATGCATAGAATTTTATTTGAAGATAAACATGAATCAAGAGTTGATCCTCAAAGGAGATTAAATCTTATGATGAAAGGAGTTGTGAAGAAAGAAATTTTCAAATTGTTAGATGCTAGAATAATATATCCTACTTCAGACAGTGCTTGGGTAAGTCTATTTTACTGTGTTCCAAAAAAAAGGAGGTGTGACTGTACTGAAAAATGAGCATAATGAATTAATATTAACAAGACGAGTCACTGGTTGCAGAATCTGCATAAATTATAGAAAATTAATTTTTTCCATCATGAAGGATCATTTTCTTTTACCTTTTTAGACCAGATGTTAGATAAACTGGTTGGGCACAATTATTTTTATTTTCTAGATAGATATACCAGTTATCATCAAATATCTGTTGCTTTCATAGGCCTTATAGAACATTTACTTTTTAGCAAATGCTCTTTGGATTATGTATTTCACCTGTAACATTTCAAAGATGTACTATGTCAATTTTCAGAGATTTGATTGAAAAATAAATTGAAGTCTATATGACTGAATTTTTTATATTTAGAACTTCATTCAAAATATGTTTAAATCATTTAGAGAATGTTCTGGATGTTGTGAGATGACTAATCTCGAATTGAACTAGGAAAAATGCGAATTCATGGTTGTGAGAGGAATTGTGCTTGGACATAAAATTTCAGAAAATGGCATAGAAGTAGATCCTATAAAAATACAGGTTATATCAAATCTACCTCCACATACTACAGTAAGTGGAGTTAGGAGCTTTTTAGAACATGCTGGATTTTAGAAGAGATATACTAAAAATTTTTCAAAAATTACTAAACCTTAATGCCAACTTATGGAAAAAAGATATAAAATTTGACTTTAATGAAAATAGCCTTAAAGCCTTTGAATCTTTAAAGGAAAAATTGATCACTGTTGCTATAATTGTTTTACATAATTGGGAGAAAGCTTTTGAATTAATGTGTGATGCAAGTGATTATGCTATTGGAGTTGTTTTAGGGGAGAGATATGATAATATTTTTAAAGTCATATACTATGATAGTAAGACTCTTCATAATGCTCAAATTAATTTCTCTATCACTGAAAGAGTCTTATTAGCCATTGTGTTTGCTTTTGATAAGTTTAGATCATATCTGTTTGGAGTTAAATGTGTTATGTATTCTGACCATTCAACTATTAAATATTTGATGCAAGAAAATGATGCTAAACCAAAATTAATTAGATGGGTACTTTTGATGTAGGAGTTTGATTTTGTAATAATCGATAGAGAAGATACTGATAATCAAATTGCTGATCATCTATATAGGCTAGAATAGGGAGAAATACTTGATTTGGAAAAAAAAATTAATTAAACTTTTCCTGATGAATAATTTATGCTGTAAAAGGATGGGAAATACATTGGTATGTTGATATTGTAAATTATATTGTTAGTGGTAATTTACCATATGGGCTAACAAATAAGCTGGAAAAGAAATTCATTCATGATGAAAAATCTTATTTTTGGGATGGTCCTTTTTTTTATAAATAATGTAAAGATTTAGTAATGAGACGATGTGTGTCTTATAAAGAAATTCAAGAAATTATTCAGAAATGTCATAATTCTGAATTAAGATTTCATTTCAAAAATGATAGAACTGCTCATAAAATTTTGCAATATGGATTTATTGGCCAACTCTATTAAGTTATGTTAATATATATATATATATATATATATATAT
>NW_018225879.1:123653-124737 GCF_001263595.1 Phalaenopsis equestris | reverse complement strand
CGCGCGTCTTTGTTTATATATATATATATATATATATATATATATATATATATATTGCAGTGGATTATGTTTCAAAATGGATTGAAGCAATTGTTTTACCTAGATGTGATGCTCGGAGATTTTCAAAACTCTTAATTAAAAAAAAAACTTTACAAGATATGGAATGTTGAGAGTAATCATTACCGACAGAGGATCTCATTTTAGGAATGCAGCAGTTGCAAGATTGGTGGAAAAATATAATATCAAGCACAAATTGCAACTGCTTGTCATCCTCAGACTACTGGTTTAGCAGAAGTATGCAATCGTGAAATTAAGAGTATTTTGGAAGAGAATGTTAATCTTAAAAAAATAGATTGATCTTTTAGATTAGATACGACGTTATGGGCACATAGGATTGCTTATAAGAAAACTATAGGAAGGTCCCCATATAGATTAATTTTTGGGAAGACTTGTCACTTGCCAGTTGAATTGGAGTATAAAGCTGTCGGCATTTTTTCGGCGGTTGGTTTGGTTTGTGGGGTTCCCTGTAAGAAGTTGTCGGTCGTCGGAATTACTCCCTGTGGGATCGATATCTAGGACTCCATTAGAGCCCTATATATATAAATTACTCCCTATTTTTTTTATAGTTTAAAAGGAAAGAGCACTGTACCTCAAATCCTGTATCTATTTCGAAGGATAAACACAAGAATTGAGGATGAGGCTCATTCAAAAAAATTAAGGAAAGTATGATGTCCGTTTGATCTGCGAAACTTTTGTATTTGCTGACAAGTTCTCTTATTTAATATAAAGGATTAAATAGGGTTTATATTAAGTTGGGTTCGGACGTGCTTCCTATAAGGGCAAGCCCCTATAGTTAATTACATCTTAAATGACAAAAGTCACTTAAGAAAACTCTCAATAAAAATCAAGAAATATTATCTTCAAGGAATTTAAAAGGGTATAACTCTTCAACGAAATCGGACATAGAGGTGTGCAAAGGGGATTGGTTCAAATTTGGAACATTTTTTATTGTAGAATCCAAAGAAAGAAGAACTAGGGGATGTCATGGATCCAGAGGAGAACCTCGGTGACATCCCAAGCTATC
>NW_018225879.1:122582-123090 GCF_001263595.1 Phalaenopsis equestris | reverse complement strand
GTTGTATATATTGAATGTTGTGGCGGTGAAACTTATCTTGGTTGATTTTTAATTTTAGGTTTTGGTTATAGTTATGTGGCTATCTTGATGGTTTTAGTTTTCATGCAGGGTGATATCGTTGTTTAGCATGCAAACTTGCAGGTATAAAAATACAGTATGAAAATACAAGAAAAGCAATGCTGAAAAACTGTAAAAGTGTACCTGGCGAGTCTTCTCGTTCCACGACCTGAAACTTAAAATGCATGTTAGGGCATTTATGAAGAGTAGGAAAAGTAAAGTTCTAGTGGTTTTACTAACTCTATGTTGCATTTTGGTGAGTCCTTAAAAAGTTTAAGGATGATTCCTTTAAGCAAAAAATATTAAGTTTAATAGGCCTCTGAGTTATCCAACAAGTTAAGAGGGGGAGACAGGTCCATGCCTCTCCCTCACCAACTAGTGAAAAGTCTCGAGTCCATTTAAACTTATCATTTTGATTAATGGTCCATCCTGTAAATATCCTTAATGCTCA
>NW_018225879.1:121847-122507 GCF_001263595.1 Phalaenopsis equestris | reverse complement strand
AAGTTAGTGTAATTTGAACACTTAGCCAAATTTTAGTCCAAATTGGGCTTAATGATGTTTCAAGGATGTTCGATATAATTATGTTTATTTCTCTAATCCTTTTTTTAGTCAATTTTGATTTAGCCTAAATCACCACTAAGCCCTTAAGGCCTAAGTGAGTGTCTTAATCAGTTTTAAAAAGGGTTAAGGTTTAAGTAGCCATGATTCATGATTTAGATTCTTTTTGAAAATCAAGATAGGGGTATTAAATTGATTAATTATTGACTTCAAAATTTATACCCCTAAGTCTAGGATCATTTAATTTTAATTAAGCTTCCAAATTTTGATTAATTTAGAAATTTTATCAATCTTAATTGAGAAAGTAAGATTGGTTTCTACCAATTATCGCCTTGTGTTTCAAGCATCAAATAAATTGATTAAGATTATAGGTTACCCATTTTCCCTCCTTAAATTAGGCCTAAATGTTAATTAGGGCAAAGTTTCCAAAATTACACATTTTCCCCTAAGGCTCTAACACTTCATAATTTGTCAAATTAAATTCAAATGACTTTGCAATTTTTATCCTACCTCATTCATCGGTCCATTGAGACATCAGAGGAGAAAATATGATTTTTCAAAATTTAATTTAATTTATATAATTATTTTAACTTAGAAAATAAA
>NW_018225879.1:120492-121084 GCF_001263595.1 Phalaenopsis equestris | reverse complement strand
ATTCCACATTATTCTCCTCTGTTCACTGAGCAAGGGGGTATTTTTATTTTATTTTTGTGATTTTTCTACACAAAGTTATGGATTTTCTAAGTTAAGGGTATTTAAATAAATAGGAAAAAGCCCTATTTATCTATTTAAACAGCGCGTGCTGACTAGATCCTAGGCAGCTCCGAAGGTATGCATGGCACGCTCTAGCACGCTCTAGTTGGACGCCGCCGTCCACGTAACTGCTGACTCGGCCCGTGGTTTATATCCCGAAACGTTGTCCGGCTCGATCTGCCCCATTCATTTGATACACGCTTGATGGAATGGCTCTCCGTCATCGTGCCGAATGGAATGATCCCGTGCCCGTCCACACTAAAACCTTAAGATCTCGGCCTAAACTCAACCAAATCACTTCGGGTTTGATCCTATGGACTCTTCTAAGTGAGACGAACACATCCATACAGTTAAGATGCCAGGAAATCAAGTTTAAGTGAATGGTGAATCAAAATAAGCTCGGGAGGAGGAGGAGTTTAATACCTTTGCTCTGAGAAGGGAGGCTTCAATCAGAGGTGCTCAACACGTTTGTTGGGGTCCAAGGAGGCTAGGG
>NW_018225879.1:119653-120373 GCF_001263595.1 Phalaenopsis equestris | reverse complement strand
TCTTGCTTCTTTCACTCTTGTGAAGGTGTGGGCACAAGCAATTGAAGTTTTGTGGAGTGTGGAGGTGTATTGGGTTCTGTCCTGGTTTCCGGCAATGTTTCAAGCTCAAAATTGAGCTCCGGCAAGGGGAATGGGTGAGGAAAAATGGTTGGGATGCACTGAGGGGATCTTAGGGAAGCTCTATGTGAAGTTTCGAGAGGCCTCTCTGAGAAATTTTTAGCACTTAGAGCAATGGCCATGGAGGTGGCCTTTTATAAAAATGGGGTTATGGTGGCTGTCTTGGCCAATTAGGAGGTGTGATGTGGTGCTTAGGTGGAGGGCAGAGGAGCTCCATAGTTTGATTTGGATGAGATGTCCTCTACATTTGATTTGGGTGAGGTGCCATGGGGGTGGCTCTCGGTTTTGGGCTTTTTCGGCCACTAGGCTGGCCGACTGGCCATGGGGAGGTGGCTTGGAGCTCAGGGAACTCACAGAAATCCATCACAGCAATTTAATGCAAATGTGTTTGGATTTGGCAAAGATATCTTAAGCATGTGCATTTTTAGAAATAAGATCCATTAATTTGGGGGACCTTTGGTCCATGGCTTGATTTAGGTGGTTTCATGGTGTTTGGACTGGTCACTAGGTCCAACTAATGGCTGTGGTGGAGTTAATTTGGTGGCTTTAAGGTGGTTAGGTCACATTTAGTGCATGGGTCCAAGTGGGTGCAAATGACCAAAA
>NW_018225879.1:97293-118846 GCF_001263595.1 Phalaenopsis equestris | reverse complement strand
TTTTGAGCCCAAGAGGGGTATTTTGGTAATTTGGGGGTGTTTTAGGGGTAAAAGGCCAAGATGGGTATTTTGATAGAGTTGAGGCACCAATCATCACCAGTAAGCCATGGAACAATGAGAACCCCATTTTGGGTCCTCTACATAGTGGTCTTAACCAAACCATAGCCCTAGGGCTACTAGGTTTAGGAGACCTTGTGAGTGAATGTGGGTGTAGATGGGTGTAGTGAATGCCTTAGCTCCAGACCAAGACCCAGGGTCCACCTTAAGGTTCAGCAATCCTAAGGGTGACTCATCTTGTGTTTCCCCACAGTGACCCCACCTACTAAGTATTTAGAGGTTGAGAGCAATATGTGTAACTCCAAGTTGAGTAAAGAAGAGGGTATAATTTCTAATGGTGAGGGTTCCAAGCCTAGTTTTCTAGGAATAGCCAAAAGGAAAAGTCTTATGGCTAGACCCTAGGCTATTAATGAGGAGGAACTAAACCTCAACCAAAATTGAGGTCAACAAAAGCATATTGGACGATAAGAGTATTCAATTTCAATTTGAAAGAAGCTGGTGAGAAAAGATTATTGCAATTGAATGAGCTTGAGGAAATTAGGAATGAATCTTATGATAATGTGAGGATTTATAAGAAAAAGATGAAAGAATGACATCATCAGAAGATAATAATAAGAGAATTTGAACCTGGACATGAAGTTTTATTATACAATACAAGATTGAAATTATTTCCTGGAAAATTGAAGTCTAGGTGGAATGGGTTATTCAGATTTAAAAAAGTTTATCTTTATGGAGTGCTTAATATTGAATACCCCAAGATTAGAAAAATATTTAAAGTGAATGGGCATAGATTTAAACCATATTTTGATGATTAAAGACTAGCTTTTAAAGAAACTATAATATTGGGTCACCAAGAATGAGATTGGGAATATCTGGCTGGCGACATTAAACCAATCACTTTGTGGGAGGCAACCCATATGAAGCATTATTTAGTTTACTATTGAGTTTTTTTGTGTTTGAAATATTTTATGTATATTTATGTTTAGGTCTTTATAAAGTCCGTGTATTTGAGAAAAATATTTGAAAACATCTTTATTTGCCTAATTTTATGGGAAAATCTAGAATTTATTGGATCAAAATCAAAATAGTGTTGTTTTTGGAAATTGTACATGATGCGCTGAATTCCAGAGAGTTGACGCATGATGCATCGTAGCAAAAAAAATGACTTATACATTTCAAAAGCTGGCTTTTGACAGTTTCTTCTCGTTTTAACTCTTAAAAATTGAATCATAAGTCTATTTTAAGGGTGAAAATGAGGGAAGAGCCACTGGATTTCAAATCCAATAGCTTCTCACTCTATAAATACTATGAGATTTAGAAATTTCAACTGGAGAAAGTTTGTCAGTTTCGATGCCCAGAAGTTACATGATAGTGTTATAGTGAAGAAGAGGCTAACTAAAGAAACAGGATTTGTGAATCAAGAATTCAACACACCGAATACTCGAGTAGAACAGATTATTGTGTAGAGGCGCTGGGAAGTGCTTTGCTACTCTACTACTGCTGTAGTCTTCCTTGTGTTGAAAGAGTTTTATGCAAATATTCATGGGATCAACCAAGGAACAATCTATGTACGAGGCATGTGATTGGGAAGATAGAGAAAGAGGTGCATTTCTAAAATGTTGGATCACTGAATTAGAGACTGAAGGAACATTTGAATGTACTGGCATATTAAATAATGTTTGGTACATATATTCAAGAAACATTCTTGGTTTGGAGAAGATTCAATTGATGAGTTTCCATATCGACCCTTCTACATCCAACATCATGTATGTGCACTACCAATCGATGGGAGATATCTAGGAGGAAGGCATTGAAGAAGAAGTTTGAACTTAATTTATGCAGGAAACATTTTGTTTAGTACTGCTTGTGTTAGTTTTTTAAGTTAGATTGCATTTCCTTTCTATTGTTGAATTATTTATGTTTATGCTTTGTATTTTGATTTTTAGTTTTCAGTGTTAAGATGTTGGTTTGCTTTACAACACTTAATTTGATGTTTGTTGGCTTGAAAACTGTTAGTTTGTATCAACACAAATTATATATATATCTGTGTGTGTGTGTGTGTGTGTGTGTGTATAATAACACAGATTATTCATGCAGTGCTTGGAGAACTTTTAGGATGCCTCTGGTATGAAGTTAAATAAGTATAAGTGCATCTCCATTTTCAGTAAACAATGTAAAAGTGAATAAAAGACCTGGGTTTCTGATTTCACTGGCTTCAGAAGCAGTAATCTTCCTGTGAAATATCTAGGGGCACTTCTTATCAAAGGTAGAACTAAAAACATTCAATTTGATCACATATCAGAAAAGATTCAAAGAAAATTACAAGCATGGGAGAATTCATTTTTATCCAATGGGGGTAGGATAACACTCCTGAAAAGTGTTCTATCTGCTATTCCATCCTATCTTCTACAAATGAACATTTTGAAAAAGTCTTCTCAGAGATTATTAGAAGGGATCTTCAATAGATTTCTATGGGCTGGTCAAAGGAAACAAAAACACTGGACAAAATGGGCTAAGGTGTGTAAACCCTTTGAGGAAGGTGGGTTGCTTCAAGTCCTTCCCTCTAATTATGCACACTAATCTCTGCAAACTCTGGTTCAAATTCAGGTCTCAGTCCTCCATTTGGGCTTAATTTCTATGGGGAAAATATTGCAAGCATCAACACCCCACCCAACTCTCTGTGGGTATGGGGGATTCCCCCATTTGGAAAAAGTTGTTACAGATTAGGGAGGAAGCTGAACAAATGTATGTCTGGAAGATTGGTGAGGTTTTGGTAAACATCTGGTGGGATAATTGCTCTTTGGAAGGTAGCCTTCTTCATGATCAAAATGTTCCAGCCTCTCCAACGCTTGTGAAGGATCTTTGCGAACATGATAAGTGGAATCTTACTTCAGTTCTTCCTTTTTGCAGCCCTTCTCAAATCTCCAATATTCTGAAACTTCCTGTAAAACCTGGAGTGAAAGACAAAATTGCTATAAAAAAGAACTTAATCTCTTCTCAGCCTCCCCAACTGGTGGTGAATTAGTGTCATACAATCTGAAATAAATTTCTCACTCCCTCCATGTCATTTTTTATATGGAGACTTTTCTTAAAATTGATTCCCACTGATGAAATTTTGAAACTGAAGGGTCTGAGAGGTCCCTCTAGATGCATTTTCTGCCTGTCCAATGAGGAAACAATTACCCACCTCTTCTTTACCTACCCCTGGGTACAGGATGTATCAATCTTCAAGACATCCCCAACATTGTGGCTTGGTTTGTTTGGATGGCTAGAAACTAGTTGAAGCAAGATAATTTCCATTTAGAACCTATGAAGGTAGGTCTAAATTGTATTGCTTTTATACAAAAACGGATTAAATTTAAAAAGTTTGAAGTTGTGTTGGAGCTGAGCCCATCTTTTAATCCTTCCATTACCAAAATTTTGAAAATTTGTTGGACCCTTCCAAAGCTTGGATGGACAAAAGTTAACACTGATGGTAGCTATAAATCTCAGTCTGCTGAAATTGGTGGTGTCTTCAGGAATCATGAGGGGAGGTGCATCTTGTTTTTTCAATCTCCTGTTAAAGCTTTGAATTCCCTTGAAGCTGAATGTCAAACTATTTTTTGGGGCCTCAACTTAGCCAGATCTTGCCATTTCAACCAGCTATGGGTTAACTCTGACTCCTTGATGCTTATTAACATTATCAGTGCTTCTAATGATACCCCATGGAATTTAATCAGCTGGATTTCTGTAATTCATCAATTGCTTAAGAATTATTCTATCATGTTCTCCCACATCCACAGAAAAGGGAATAGACCCTTCAATTAGTTGGCTAGAAGGGGTCTCTATACTGATGAACCTTTAGTGAGCAGAAGGATTTCTCCCCCACTGGATTTCCTATTATACAGTGCTCTACTACCTCTCCCATATATCCGATAACTCCTTTTTGTTGTTTTGAGGGGTTGCCTTCTTTTCTATAGGCCCTCTTTCCTATTTCAATTTCTTTTGTGTTTGGTTTTCTTTCTTTCTTTAATGAATTGGAGCTTGGCTCCTTACTTAAAAAAAATATGTGTGTGTGTGTGTGTCTGTGTGTGTGTGTGTGTGTGTGTGTGTGTGTGTGTGTGTGTGTGTGTGTGTGTGTGTGTGTGTGTGTGTGTGTGTGTGTGTGTGTGTGTGTGTGTGTGTGTGTGTGTGTGTGTGTGTGTGTGTGTGTGTGTGAGTTTTGTGTTGTTTGTGAAAGTTTGGTGTAAGAATAATTTTTGTGTATGCTTAGAAATGTTCATTTGAGCTAATTAGAGATTGAAATAAGGCGATACGGAGAAGATTTCTTCAAAAACTGAAATATGGTGAATTTAAGCTCTGGCGGATGATGCGCCAGATTTGGCGTATTATGTTCCAAAGACCCAAACACGCCAGATCGCCTAAAAAAACTGCAAAATCGCATAAACAAGCTCCATTTTCATTGCTTGGGTCATCTCCTACCTCTAAACCTTGACCTAACGCTTCTTATTGAGGATAGTAGAGAATATTTTGTAGGATAAAAATCATAGATTTTATCTTCTCTTGGTAAGAGCTTCACTTTAACTTATACATTTTTTATTTTCACCATGAATTTTTCCTACATTATGGAAGATCCAAATTTTAGATTTTTTTTGAAAAAGCTTGAAGAAAACTCATGTTGAAGAGTTTCTTACCAAATTATCATTTTTGAAGAGTTAGATTATTTATTTAGTAATTTGTTTGAAATTTATTTAGATTTTTGTGGATTTTCTAATGGCTCCTCTCCCCGAGTTAAGAGAGGAAGGACGTCTGAGGATTTTGATTCACAAAGATTCATTAACTTTAAGGCCCAACATAGTTACAATACACAAATGGAGATGAGAAGAATGATCCAAGAATGGACATTTGTAAAACTGGGTGGCGAGATCGAAAGGTTGATCCTTGCCAGAAATTGGGAGATTCTGCTACTTCACTGTAGTAGCGATTCTCCCAATGATTCAGGAGTCTTATGCCAACTTGAGGTTCACTGCTTATCAGATCAATACTTTCTATGGGCTGAGAAATGTATTTTTTGATGAATATGCTGCATTCGTGATGACTGATTCATCACTGGATGAAGTGCTTTCCTTTCTGACTATTGGAAGAAGAGAGTGGAAGATTAAGAATAACAAGATTGTTAACTTCCCTGGTTCCATGTTGACGGGTCCCATGTTGACTAGCCAGTCAAAGGTATGTCATCACTTTTTTCTGCTAGATTATTGCCAATGAATCATCTTGCCAATGCTACAAAAGATAGAGTTGTGTAGACCTATTGCATTCAGAACATGAAAGCAGTAGATGTTGGTGCACTTATAGTTCATCATGCTCGAAGTATAGTTGGTAGTTCTACAACTATTGGTTTGGGACACCCTATTTTGATCCTTGCTCTGATTTTCACTTTATGTGAACAATCAGGAGTAGAGTCCCATATAAATGAAGAAAGATTACAACCACAGAATCTTATTGGGAGGCATATGATTCAAAGAGCTGAATCTAGAGGGGGCAGAAGGGATAAACCCTCTACATTAGTTTGAGGGGCATCTACTTCTTGCCCCGCATCATTAGAAAACATTATGGACCAACTCATGATTTATAAAATGGACATAATTAATATTCAGGGTCAGTTGGGAGAGATTGGAGAAAGAAATGCTTATAATGATGATTATCAACAGAGGAGAGGTCAACCTGATATTGATTTTGAGAATGCTGTTGTGAAACATCTTAGGGGAGAGCTCAACGTGGAATTTCCTTCTTGTCCTAGTTTCACTCCCTATGCTTTTATTCAGGATGAAGAAGAAGAAGAAGAAGAAGATGATGATGATGATGATGATGATGAGCCAGGAGATGAAAACTGATACTTTTATGAGTCTAGTGTCGTTTTTTTTTGTTTGCTTGTTATTTGTGATTGAAATGTGTTGTATTTTCATTTAAGAATTGTTGCAGTAAAAATTTTCATGTTGTGTTGCGGATATAATTGCAATAGTAACTGTAGGCTTTTTACTTTTTCAATATTTTTAGTATTTTCAGTCTTATTTTTCAGTTTTTCGTATTTTTATTTTTAATTCTCAACAAATTTTTTAGAATATATTATGTTTTATTTAATGCTTTAAAGCCTGTATGTTTTTAAAGTTAGTACATGCACTTTACTAGAGCCTAGATTCATAATAAAAAATTCTCTATAATTCAGTTTTTATTTTCATGCATTTACTATTTTCTTTCACCTACTAACATTTTGTATAAACATTTTTAAAATTACTTAAGAACTTAAGTTTGAGGGGATGAAAAAGAAAGAAAATTTTATTTTGAAAAGAAGTAAAATAAATTTTATTTGTCCTCAATTAACTATAATTTTAAAATTAATTTAACTTGACCTGAAGTTATCAATATTTAACTTTAAATGAATATACTTCTGTTTATATATATTATGGTAAATTTAGGTAAAAAGTTTTTAATAATTAAGGTCAATTCTAAAGTTAAAGATATTTGGTATGATATGATAATACTATGCTTTTCTATTAAAAGTAAAGGAAGTTGTATTTTTGAAGTATTAAGAATTTTAGAGTTTCATGTAATAAGAAAAGAATGAAACTTTATGAAAAATCATAAACTAATATGAATTTATAAAGTGAAGAAAGCTATGCAGTTTTGACTTTAAGAAGAGGATAGTGATGTTCAAAGCTATTACAGGCTATCTAGATATAGTAATCCTCACTTTAAAAAAAAAAGAAAAAAGAAAGGAAAAGAAAAAAAAGATTGAAAAGATCCTAATTGAAATAAAAGAAAAAGAAAAGAAAAATTAGTGAGGAGAAGCTTGAAGAGATGCCTAATCAAAAATTTGCTTCACTTGAATCAACTTAAGGAAGGAGCTTTATTACAGTTTCTAAACTTGTATTGGAGTATTAGTAGCATTCCTAGTATAGTTTTCATGAAGTTTTTTTTCATATAAATATTCTAAATGTCCTTAATATGACAAATTGCAATTTTTCTTAAAATGAATAGAGACTCAGAAATCTTAAATTTGATTACTAAGTATTTCTAGACTTAGAATTTGAATCTAAGTTATTAAAGGTTTTTCTTAAAATTTTCTATTCTATTAATTAAACTAAAGTATAAAAGTTGTAAGTAAATCTCTGTCCTAGGTCATAAGCTTTTATGTAAAAAAAGTTTTAATCAAAAACAACTAACATTTAAGTTTAGAAGATTTTGATACACCAAAATAATATACTTTTTTAAGTACATATTTTATTCTTATTTTTTTTGATATTGCACTTTAAAGAAGGGTATTTTCATATTTTTGTTGCAAGTATATCATTTTAGGGATTTGGACCAAAAATGACAAAAATGATGAAATTTAGAGCCAAAACAGCGACTTTTGGAATTCTAGCAAATGATGCACCAGATTGGTGCATGATGCGTCGTTTGACAGAGGCTTGGTGCATGACGAGTCAGAATTGGCACATGATGTGCCAGAGATGACGTTTTGCGGATTAAGGCGATTTAAGAATAAGTCTTCATGAATTTTCAAAGGGACACATGTTATACACGCCTATTGGAGTAATTCAATGCATCTAGACACTTTGGAAGGTTCTTTTATGAAAGGATATGTCTCTGGTATCAAATGACACATCTTTTAAAATCAAATGAGTTAACTTTTGGAGGGAATTTTGGAAGGAATTTTGAATTCCTTTTGAAAAGAGATAACCTAAAATAAAATAGGAAGATTTCAAGGAGTTTGAGGGGTGGCGAAAAGGATAAGAAAGTGGGGGTGGCATGAAAGGCAAGGAGAGAAGAAGAGGAGATTTTCTTCTAGGGTTGTGTGAGTAGAGGGAAGGTGAGAGATTTCTTCTTCATTACACTTTGAAGAGATAATTGAGTGTACTTATAAAGAGAGAAAGGCTTGGAAAGAACTTCTAGTGATTTGCTTGGGAAGGATTGTGAGATAAGTTTTGTCTTTTATTACTTTTATTTTATAAACTTGATTTTATATATGAAATTCATGCTTGGTTGTATCCTTCTCATGAATTTTGATTAGTCTTCTTTATCTTTCTCCCTACCTTGAGATATGGTTTTGTGAATAATTGATTTTGTTTTCTATGATTTTAAATGTTAATAATTTATGATGATTTGAACTTTGATTTTGATTTACTTTTCAATCTGGCCAATTGAAATGTTAAAACATGCTGAGAAACATATGTTTTGAAAAGGACTATGATTTCTAAAATAGGGGAAAAATCACAATTTATTTCATGGGAGAGTATGTTATCCATGGAATTGAGTGCAAATAATTAAGGAAATATACTTTGTTGGATGAAGAATTGGAGATTTTAAAGTGACAGATTAAAATCCCCAATTTGGTCCAGTTGATTGAAAACTAATGCGAGATTGTTAGCCCTCAGGGGAGGGAGTAGAAGGAGCTCTGGAGTGGTAGCTGGTATCCTCTCAGCCTAACCACAGAATTAGGGACCAATATCTGGATTAGTTAATGTTCCTTATAGCACTTGGAAGAAGGTAAGAAATAGGATTGCTCTTATTTGACACAAAATAATTTATATATATATTATTTTAAAATGATTTTAATTTCTTCACAATTTATATACTCATTGTCAACAAAAACTTTGTTTAGTTTTCGTAACTTTACTTTTGAAAGTTTAGTTTTTAGTTAGTTAACTCTGTTTTTAACTACATTTTATATAGCATTCGCTTTAGTAGTTAATATTCAAACTTTGTACTTTACTTTTTTTGTATTTTTAAATTATAAAATAATTTTAAGAATTATTTATAGGTTTTTACAACTTCCCTGTGAGATCTATATCTAGGACTCCATTAGAGCCCTTTATTTTTTGAGTGATACGTATACTTGCGTTGATTTTAAAGGGGATTTAGTAGTTAAAAAAGAGTTTTAAAGATAAACTATTTTCGTAAAAGGTATTCTTCTTGAGAATATATTGCATATTTATTGTTATATCTGTCATGAATATTTTGTAATTTTGAAAAAGATTTACAAAATTTACACAATAAATCTAGCTACATCAGCCAACAAGGAACATATGTCTACCTACCCTCTTTTGAGCATATTGGTACATTTAGTTTTCTATTAGTTTTATGCAACTATCTATGAACTAGAAGCATCTAATAGAAACATATCTTTAAATTAAATTTCCTTAAATATGCATTGCCACCTAACTATTTTACTAGCCAACCAGACAATGTGAGTGCACTCAAGTTGCAAGATTACCGTCTCCCAAGCCTTGGTTTCACTTACAACAAATTTTAACATAACCTATTTCCACCTAAGTTATGTTAATGAAGAAAAAGAGATATTACTCATCACATGAATATAAAAATAATTTTCCTACAAATGCCACTACTTTATATTAAAAAAAAGAGTAAAGAAAATTACTTAAGAAGTATGGATAAAACACAACAGAAAACTTCATTTAAATAAAAAAAAAGTTCCTCTAGAAAGTTTTGCAAAAATTAAAAGATAATGAAAAACATAATAATTAGTTTTTTCCCTCTAAAAGAAAGAAAAAAAATCTCTCCAATAAAGTCTCATGCTGATCTATGCACCGCTCATACTTCCTTACTCATATCTCTCAAAATCCTTCACCAATCTCTCTAGAAAATAGAGAAATCTACATCTCCATAAAATCACACTAAACTCCTTCAAATACACTTCCTAATTTCTTCTCTAGACTCCTCTAATTACTTCCCATGAGAGGCCCCAAAGCCTCTCTATTTAAAGAGGATCCAAACACCTCCTTTTTCTAAAAGAGACACCCATTCATCCAAGAGACACCCCCTTTCACTTCAAAAGACAAATCTCTTCATAAAAAAATCTTTTCAAGGTGTCAAGATTCATTGAATCACTCCATGGGGCGTGAAAACTGTCCAAGAGCTTCGAGAACATCTCGGAATGGTCCAGAATCACCCAAAAGCCATCCAATAACCATCCCGGGAGCTATAGCACCAGCCTGCGTGCAGCTCCATCGTTTTGCCCTGTTTTAGCTCTATTGTGCTCTAGATTGGTATGCTTACAAGATAAACTTAAAATCAACCTTTATTTAAATTGTAATTTCATCTAAAAATTTAGAAGAAATATAATGAAGATTAAGCATGGAAAGTCATATCAAAAGGAGCTAGATCAAAATTTTTTTCTGCTCAATTGGCTCTAATTTGCACCGTTTTTGCTTCATTTTCACCGAAAGTCCATCTCTTGTACCTGAAGACAAAAATATGAAAAATACCTTCCTTTAAAGTTTAATATCATTAAAAATTTGTATGAAATGAGCATGAAATGTACAGTAAAAACAGTTCATTCTTAGGTGGATCACCATGTAGTGGTAGGAGAGGCCCAGGTATGAATTTACATTTTATGCATTGCAATTTTCCCTCTTTACTTTACAATATTTTCTACCTGCATTTACTTACTTTACATTTAAAAATACACAAAAAATTAAATTAAAAAAGCATATTTTCAAAATTAAATCTACACTTTCAAAATAATGAGCGAACATAATACACTCCTTTTGGGTTTACTATGATCTCTCGAATGAAGTAACCTTCGGCTGCTAATGGGAGTTCTTCAATTTAAATAAGCTTAACAACTCATTTAGATTAAGTAAATGCAAGAGAATATATTGGTTTCAGAATGAGGAAACAATAGAATTCTATCCGGTGACACTTTAATTAAATTGAAATCCCCACCTAAAAAACACTGGAACAACAAAAATAACATAAACTGTCACATAAGCTGGAAAAATATAAAACTGTAAGCCTGGAGCCATTGTGTCAAGGAGCTTGGAGCTAATTCCTTGGACAACACAATAAGGATGTGCAAAATAATATCTTTGAGAGAGAAAATCAGTCGAAAACAACAAAACTTCCTTAGAATTAAATAACAAGTCATAGGATTTTGAGGTAGCTCGTATGGTACGACATAAATCTTCAAATTATCTTTAGGCTTTTGCATAGCCGTGTTGTGTAATTTAAGCCCTAACTTACTTTAGACTCCAAGGTCATTATTCATTTTGACATAAACCCTCATATCTTCCAGGCTATTTGTATGATTGTGTCATGCAAGTGTAAGCCCTAGGAAATGAAATTGACAGGATGAAACATCTAACAATATTTCCTCGTAATTGAAGCCAAATTGTAGAATAGCTTGGAAATTCACCAAGCTTCTCCTCAGGATCCGTGACGTCCCCTACTTTTTTCATTGGATTCCAAAAACAACTGTTCCTATTCAATCTTTTCAATTTGAAATTTCCTAAGTCTAACTTTGAAACCTTAAACTTTGAGATTCATTAAGAAAAATACCTCTAATCTGAATCAAGAGTTTTCTCGAATGACTTCTATCATTCAGGATGTAATTAACTGTAAGAGCTTTCCCTTATATGAAGCAATTGACTCCAACTTAATAAAATCCTATCTAATCTTTCATATTAGATAGGGTAATTTGTCGGTCAACATGAAAGGTTTCACAAACCAAATGGATGTCATAAATTCTTTAGTTTATTTAATTGAGGCTCTTTATCAAGTAACATACATATTCCTCGAGATAGATGAATGACTTGTAGTGTTGTTCTCATTTATTTAAACTATTATTTGTATCAGATCTATTAGGTCTCGTATTTTCACAATGTAAAATATTACTTTTCAAAATAATATATATTAAATTAAATTAAATTTATTTTGAAGGAACAACTTTCTCCATGTTGACGACCAACAATAATGTAGAGAAATTAAGAGGCTCATGATATCCTTAGTCAATTACTTGTATTTTAAGCACACTACTTCATTTTGAAATTTATTTAGGACCCGAACCAAAATTATTTATAGTGAAGGGCCCAATTATTAGGGCATGAATTTCATTTTTACTTAACAGTATAGTCTTATCAAAGTGTTGAATTTTTTTCTTGGATTACTCATTTCTCAATTATCGTGCTGATGAGCTTTGAACATTTTATTAATCGTCTTTTTCGAAACATTGGTTAATTTTAAATAAAAACAAGTTCTTTCGTTCTATTTATTTTATCAATGTAGGAGGGATGGGACAAATAAATAATGATGTTACTAATATCCCTTTTAACAATAATAATAATACAAAAGTAGTTATGAGACGTTCCATCCGTTGCCAGTTGTGTAGGAGTCAGTTGGAACAAATGGATCGATCAAAAAAATATTGATAGAACCACTTTCAGGTTCTTTTCAAATATATTTCCAGGATCATTATGCTCTCATTCTTGAAGTTCGCCTTGAGCCAGTCTGTTAAACTGAAGCACTCCTTTATGTTTCGTCCATTGAACCAATGGTACAGGCAACATCTCGGGTGTCCTTTTTTGTTGATCTCATCCAGTTTCCTTGTTTGGGAAACTTGAATTCAGGCTTGTTGATTAGATTGTAGAACATCTTTTTTACTTCTTTATTTTTAAAGAAGTATGTCCTATTTAATCAAATGGCCATGGTCTGAACTGGCCTTTCATTTGTATGGTAAGGTCTATGATAAAAGGATTGTTGAGCATTCTGTTGAGGACATTGATAGCTCTATAGAGGTTTTTTAGCTTGTAGTTTCAATAGTCATTTGTCTCTATCAACCACTAAAATTGCCCTAAATTTCTTCTCTGCAATTTCAAATCAAGTTGCTTAGCTTCTTCTTGAAGATTCTCGGCTATGCTAAGTAGGTTCTTAAAGGTTTTAATGGTGAATCCCTTGAGTAAGAAACCCACTGGACTATGGAGGCTACTTAGAAGGATTTTTACTACGTGCTCCTCTTATAGTTGTGGCTAACAATTCATGCTCAAATTTCTTCATTGCAGATTGTAGTCTATCATTGTTTCACCGATAGGGATATGGTGCTGAGCTCTAGTGAATCGATTAAAAAAGAGATCTTCCAATTCTACAAATATTTTTACCGAGCCATTGGGTAGTTCAGCGTACCAGTCAAAAGTGAGTGCTAAAAGACTACTAAAAAATTGACAAAGTAACAACGCATTACTATCCCTCGCATTGTGGTAACTTGCTCGGATGTGGTCAACATGGTGTCAGGCATTTCTGATTTCATCAAATGTATTGAATGGATGAGGTATGAAAGCCTTGAGGTATTGGATAGCATCAAATGCTTCCAAATATGGTCAATCCTTTAGAATCAATGTTGTTTCTTTTGATTGAGCTAGGGCTTCTCTCACCTATTATTCTACTATTTGCTTAATGTCCTTCTCTAGTATTGTGCATTGGATTGAATTTATCTTCTGTTGCTCATATTTATTTATGGGATTATACTCTTTCGCTTCATCTGTAACATGAACAATCTTCGGTTGATTTTCTTTTGGAGATGCCATTTGCGGTGATTGTGGCTACCTTTGAATCATGACCATATAGTCCATCACTTCAACTAGTTGTTTCTTCATCTAGTTGATTTGTTCATCATGCTATTGAATGGACCTTAGGAACTCATCTGTGACATTCTCCTCGGTGGGTTCAGGATCATCACATGAGGATAATGTGGCTCTAGCCTCAACAACATTAATTTTTGTGAGTTATTCTTCTGTGTAATCTATCAGGTTTTAGTGTTCATGTCGATCATCAACATGGGAAAGTTGTTAGTTTCTTCAAAAATATATAACTGAATTTAGTATATATATTTAATTTTGAAAATTAGCTTTTTAAATTTTGATAATATGAGACCTATCTAATTTCATACACACATTAGTTTAACTAAATGAGGACAACACTACTTGTAGTGCACCTTTCCCGAAGGACAGACACAATACAAGATAATGGGGCTCAATTAAATTAACTAAAAAATGTTTGAAATCTATTTTAGTTTGCACAACCTTATATGTTGACCGACAAGTTCCCCTATATAATATGAAAAATTAGATAAGGTTTATAGTACTTGGGTTCCAAAGTTTTCTATAAGAACAAGCCATTATAGTTAATTACCACTTAAATGACCAAAGTCATTCAAGAAAACTATCGATGTTATTTGTCTTCATGAATCTCAAAGTTTAGCGTATTCAAGGTTGGACGTAGAAAATTTTATATGGGAAAGATCAAATAGGAACATTTATTTTCGGATTCCAGTGGGAGAAAACTAGAGGATGTCATGAATCCTAAGGAGAACCTTAGTGACATCCCAAGCTATCTTATGGTTTGACTTCAATTTTGAGGAAATATTATCAGATGTTTCGTTGGCCTTACACTAGCTTAATAAGGTTATCCAAACAACCTGGAAGATAGGAGGGTTTATGTAGTAACGAACAAGCACCTCAAAGTCTAAAGCAAGTTAGAGCATAAATTGCACAACATGGTTGTGCAAAGGCCTAAATATAAATTATGTCATACTAGATGAACTACCTCAAAATCCTATGGCTTTTTAATTAATTCTATGGAATAGTTTGCTGATGATGATCTTGTTTTCTCTCTCAAAAAAGTTATTTTGTACTTTCTTATTGTGTTGCTCATAGAATTAGCTCCAACCTCCTTTCTGTGATTGTTACGGGTTTAAGTTTTATTATTTTGCAGTTTATGTGTCTAGTTTTGTTATTGCTGTTGTTGTTGTTGTTGTTGTTGTTGTTGTTGCTCAAGTTTTTTTTAAGGAGGTATTTAAATTTAGTTAGAGCGACAACGGTTAGGATGCTATGGTTCCATCTTTTTTGTACCATTATTTTATCTTGAATTTACTTAGTATAAACGAGTCCTTAAACTCATTTGAACTAAACAACTCCCGTTCGAATTCATAGGTTACCTCATCTTAGAAATCCTCGTAAACCTGAAAGGAGTTTATTATGTTCGTTCATTGTTTTGAAAGTGTAAGTTTAATTTTGAAAGTGTGTTTTTGTTATTTTCATTTTTGGTTTATTTTTGCATGTAAAATAAATAAATGCAGTTAAAATAATGCTATAAGGAAAATAATTACAGTACATGAAATGTAAATGCGTACCTGAGCCTCTACTATCGTTGCATAGTTAGTCTCATAAAATATAATATAATTTGCAGGGAATTTAAATAAATTATAGGAAAATGAACAGAAGCATCATTATAAAAAGTCGAAAAGCGAGTCGTAGGACAATATGAATAGGTAAAAGAAAATGTGTCATCATATAAGAAAGACCGAGACTAAATGCACGAAATTAGTAAATGTGGGGGCTCAGAGCTAGACTGTGAGCTACCTAAGCTCGAGTAAGAGCTACCAACATGATAAGCTATGATGGTTTATTCCTAATCTCGATCCAAGTGATTAACCGTAGCCCTTCTTCAGCTTTCTTTTCTAATTTAATTTTCATGCATGTAAAATTTAATTTAGCAGGCAAAGTAATTATTTTGTGAAAAGGATTTATATATATATATATACAAAGTATTACAGTCCATAGGTTAATTACTCTAATCGAGCTAAGACTAATAGCAACCTAAGAGTATCAAGGGCAGCAATCTTATCAGTAGTTAGCAAATAATATTATTGGTCCTATCCTCCCTACTTTAATAGAAGTCCTTGAGGTAGGCGATATTATTCCAAATCCCACTTTGTATCCCTCATTTTGTACACATTAGATTTGTGTTCATCACCTTAGCCACCTAGCCCTCAGATTTACACAAGCCTGAAAATCAATATGTGGCAAAAATAAATATTCTTGGTTGCTCACAAAGACTTAAATACCTTAGAGAATACTTACTTCCTTGAGCTTTGGGTCAAATATGTAGGGTAGGATAAGTAGTGTAGGCATTTTTATTGATTTAAGTTAATTATGGGGTCTCTTGGTGGGTCCTTTAAGGATTAATTTTGTGAATAAAACATAATAAGATCATTTGTCCTTAAAAATATCCAAAATATTATAAAAGTATTAGGGGCATTACCTTAAACAACCTTTAAGGTCTTTCAAATGATTTTGAGTTCGTTTGAACTTATTATGATGTTAAACTAATCATTAAAAGCTAAATTAAGATTCAGTGGTGATATTTTAACCTATGCTCAATGAACCTTGATGATTTATTTATCGCATGAGTTGGGTAATTTATTCTTCACTTGATGTTCTACTTAGGAATTATGTGAGTGGTTGTCCATAAGTGCAAGCTGAATCATTAAGGATTTCGCTCTTGATTATAGTTGGGCTTGTAATTCCATGAAGGCATCCAAGACCAGGCATGTTTTCTTTTTCTAAACTTCATTAAGAAAATTCAAATCATGTCTAGTTCACTACTAAGTCCTTAAGTTAATTTTAAGGGTAAATTTGTAATGATCAGATTGTCTTGTGAGACGGATTTAATTCTTATTGGAAGATCTAACATATCATATAATTATCAATTATGGGCTTCAAATGACTAAATTATCATCCTCCTACCTCAAGCCGATTACTTAGGATCATCAATTAGATTAACTTCCAAATCACAATAATTGAGAAAAATTACAATTTTACCCTTCTTGTAGGAAAAGTGATAAATTGGTTTCTACCTCTTAAACCCTTATATTTCAAACATCTAAGAGAGTTCATTACGATAAATATTACCCATTTATCCTTTGACTTAGCTTAAATTTTAATTATGGCATCAAAATCTTATAATTACCATTTTGCCCTAGGGCACTCCACTTCATAATTCCTCAAATTTAACTCAAATGACTTTGAAATTTTCTTGGTACCCCACTCAAATGACTTTAAAATATTAGATGAGAAAAAAATTTTTTAATTTAATTTTTAATAATTATTTTTACTTAAAAATAGAAATTTTCAATGTTAATTCATTTAGTTGCCTAAAACAAATCCTCAACCCTTAAGAAAATTATTAGAGGTTCACCTATAATAGAGGACCTCTAGGAAAAATTTTCATAATTTTTCTTTGAGTTTTTTTATCATTATAATTATTTGCTTATTTTGGTAGTTAATTATAAAGAAAATATAATTTAATCTTAAAAATTACTTTTTTTCATTTTTTTATTTTACTTAGCGAAATTATTTTAATGCAAAATTAAAGAAAATACTTTTTTGGCATTTAAAAATAAATAACTTTATTAAGAAAATTAAGAAAAATATTTTAAGTGGTCCCAAATAATCAGGGATTAATTAATGACATTTTGGTATGTTTTTGTATTTTTGTAATTTTTAATTTTTTTTTAAATTGAAAAGAACTCAAAAATAAACTTTTTATTTGAACATCAATTTCATTTTTATTGAGTGCTCCTAGTCACAAGGATCACTCCAAACAACGTTTTATATATTTTTGAATTACATTTTATTTATTATAATTATTTTAGTGAAACAATCTCACTTATTTTGAAAAATAGACTTTGATGCCTTAGACAAATCAAATAGACATCAAATTTTTACAGTGACTTAGTACATTTATTATTTTCAATGTGGATATAATTTTATAATTTTTTTGAGTTATATTTTATTTTCTTAAGTTTTTATTAATTTTAATGACTTAGTTACATAAGATAATACACTTAATTATTTAAACAAATTTTATATTTTTCTATGATCCTTTGACCACAGTGAATTTACCAAATCAATCCCCATTTTTTTCTGATTTATATTTTAATTTTTATCAGTCATTTAATTAAAATAACCCTAACTAACATAGAAAATTGGGGCTTTTAATATTAATGGTGTCCTTTGACTTTGGAAAAATTAGTGAGCACTCCTAAGCACATGAAAATGGCGCCCTCCAATTTCATGTCATGGTGAATAATATTTAATTATTTATGATTAAAATAAGCTCTAGAGTATTTATTTAATTAAAAATAAAATAACTAATGAATTATTTTAATCTTTAGTTCATAATAGTCTCCTCTGTTCATTGAGCATAGGGTCATTTTTATTTTATTTTTATGATTTTCTACACAATGCTATGATTTTTTAATGTTTTTGAGTTATTTTAAATAAAAAGCCCTTTTTTCCTATTTATCCACAAGGTAGCCATGCAATCGTCGGCAGTTCCAAACTTTCCTCATGGTGCACTTTGATTTGACACTATCTTCTATGTCAGCTGCCACTTGTCCCGTTGTTTACGAACCACTGCTCCATCCCATGCGATCTAAGCCATCCATCCAATAAAGGATTGATTGAATGGCTCCTAGTCATCATCCCCAAATGGTCTAAACTGAGAATGACTCATTTTCTAACTCTAATTTCTTGCTCAGTTCTCATATAGTCAAAGAGAACCTATCTTTATGGTCACATGCGTATGCAATTGATGAAACTAAGCAAAAATTTAGGGATTTTTAGTTACAATTTTCTCAAGAGGTGAGGCCTCAATTGGGTGGTTTTAGAAGATTCCCTGGAGTCCCAAAAACATGCTCGAAGCATCACCATCCTCTCGGATGGGGACTATGTATGAGTTCGTTCAAATGGTGGCAATACCTTGGCCTAAGTCTAGTGCAGAGGGATCAAAGGATGGAAATTTTGTTTGGAAACTTCTCTTTATGCTCTAGGGAAGCTAAGAAACAAATCAAATGGAAGATTGGTGGAGGGTTATGGTATTACAGAAAAATGCCCTTGATTTAAAAAATGAAATTTGGCTTGGACAGTGGGGATGGATGGTGGGAGACAGTAGGACTGAACTCAGGGAAGTTAGGAGGAGCTTTAGAACAAATTTGGAAAAGTTTCCCCAAGGAATTGTATCATTTATAAATATTGGTCATGGAGGGGGAGATTTATAGATCAGACCAAAGGGAAGGCCTCCGGCCCTCATTGGCTGGTGCAAGCAAGTTGAGGTGGAGCTGAATTCGGTGCACCTAGCCAATAGAATAGAGTCATAAGGGATGGGTTGAATTTTGGAGTTTAAACCATGTTGGTCCTCCCAGTTTTGTGTTTTTCAGCCACTAGGGTAGCCAACTAGACCAAAGATGGCGACTAGCTGACTCAGGGAGTAAGGGGAAGTTTAATTGTGATATGCTTGGTGGTTTGATGGCTGATTACGTGCGTAATTGGGTTTAGCCAAATTTGGAGGATAGGTTCCCAATTTTGAGGGACCCTTGGTCCATGCCACAAATTCAAGATCTTAATTGATGTGATTAGCATCCCAAGAGGCTAACCAAGGTAGGAAAAGTTTAAGCATAGGTTAATTTCAATGACATAGGTTGATTTGGATCTTAGGCTTAAAATTAGGGTTGAGATAAAGTTATATTTGTGCTTGGCTTAGGCTTGGATCCAAATCTATTGAATGCTTTATTTGGTCTAGGAAAATGTCATGAAGCATTTAGAAAAAAAATTTCATGAAATTAGATTAAGGGCAAGGTTCAATTTGATGGGATTTTGATTTAAGGTCAATTTGGGGCATTTTGTTTGGACTTTAGATTTAGACTTGATATTAGGTTCACTTGGGATAGAGTTTGATTTAAATTGGGCATAGAAATGATGAATTTTATTTTTGATTTGAAATTGGAGGAGTTTAAAATCAATTTGGTGGGAATTGAGGATGATCTGGGGACTTTGGGCATTTAGGGGCAATTTGGGAATTTTGTCCAATTTTGTGGTATTTAGGTGCAACAGAGATCATTGGGTGATTATGATTGATTTGGGAGGCGTTTGCAATAATTTTGGAGATTTTGGGAGTTTTTGGGATAGGGGCATTTTGATAATTTTGGGGAATTTAGGGGTATTTTAAGAATTTTGAAGAAATTAGAATTTTGAAAAATTTGAGTGGTTTGTTAGGATTTTTTTGGAAAGAGTTAACAATTTGGAAAATTTTGGAAAAATTAGTGTTTTAGGGTCATTTTGGTAATTTTGGAAAAATATAAGGGTAAAAGGCCAAATAAGGGTGTTTAGGTGCATTCGAAGGCTATTGGATATGCCAATCATGATGATCACCTTTTGGTGCCATGAGACCAAGGGAAGCTCATTTTGGATCCTCCATATGTTGGTCCTGGCCATCTTAGCCAAATGCTAAGATCTTGTGGACCACCTACATGAGTTTCCAAAAGAGTGTGGAAAGGTTAAAGGGTTAATGATTTTTAAAGCTTAGGATTGTGTGTGTGGCTGACCAAGACAAAGAATAAGCTTCCCGTGGTTAACCTAAGCCCTGACAATCCTATGGGGGCTTCCTTTGAGTCCCCCCCATGTTGGTTTCAACCTTCTAAGTTCTAGAGGTCAACACCAACATGTGGAACTCCAAGAAATTAAAATTCCTCTAGGATAGTCAATAAAAAAGTCCTATGGCTAGATTCTAAGCTTCTAAGGAAGAAAGACTAGACTCAACAAATGGACCCTCAATAGGTGTGGTGTGCTGAACAAGCAAATCACAGGTATTGGTGTTAATTGAAGAGATTAACAAAACCAACACAGGCGTTCCAAACCATCACACTTAGAACAAAACGGAGGAGTGAAGAAGGCTTCTGCTAAGGAGTAGCGAGTGAACATTCAATCGAAGCTGTGATATATCGATTATGATCTTCGTTCTCTTGCCTTTATAAAGGGTGTTTTATGAACTTAGATTTTGATTTCTAATTTCAATTTTGAATTAGATTTTTGAATTAATTTTTGTGATTTTGTAGAATTTAGATTCAGAAAAGTGAGAAGACTGGGTTGAGATGGAATGCACAGGGACTCACATCCAACTCAAAGACCAGTGAGGAAAGGGAGTGCTACGTTGGGATGGAAAGCTCAAGGACTAACATCCAACTCAGTAAATAATAAAAGCGCAAAGAGTATCACATTAAGGAGGAAAGCACAGGGACTCACATCCAACGTATGAGCTGATGAGTGTCAATGAGATTAGAATTATTCCATTTAAGGGGGTATATCAAAGTACTGTGAAGAGAATCAAATGCCTTGCTATATTTAAGGGGGTCTCATACTGATCTTGAAGGGAAAGGAATAAAAATTTAGCAATTGATCCCAAAATGGGAATCGGAATTTAGATACGGACACCGAGGATGAGATTTTACTATGTTGGGAAGGAAAGCTCAGGGATTCACATCCAACCCAAGAGATAGAAGATGGAATCAGAATTTAAGTACTAACGTTGAGATGAGAATTAAAATTTAGGTACCTACCTTGGAATGAAAATTAGAATTTAGGTACTGACCCCAAATTTTAAATTGGAATTTAGGTTCCAACCCCCCCCCCCCCCCCCCCCCCCCCCCTGAATGAGAATCAAAATTTGAGTACCAACCTCGAGAAGGAAGAGATTTAGAATTTAAGTACTGATTCCGAGATGGGAATTGGAATTTAAGTACCAACCCAATACTGAGAGTTAAAATTTAGGTATGAACCTTGAGAAGGAAGGGAATCAAAATTTAGGTACTGACCGAGGGATGAGAATTGGAATTGAGGTACCAACCTCGAAATGAGAATCAAAATTTAGGTACCGCTCTTAAAAAGGAAGGGAATCAGATTTTAAGTAGTGACCTTGAGATAAGAATTCAAATTTAGGTATCAGCCCTTGAATGGGAGTCAAAATTTAGGTACCGAATTTGAAAAAGAAGGGAATCAGAATTTAGGCACTGATCCCGAGAACATTGTGAGTGCGTAGACTTTATAGA
>NW_018225879.1:87706-97283 GCF_001263595.1 Phalaenopsis equestris | reverse complement strand
AGAGTGTGGAAAATTTGTGAAATTTTATGCAGAGCTGTGAAATCTTGTGAGAATGGAAGTTCTAGAAATTTTTGCGAAGAATGTGGATTTTGTGTCACAAAAAGTGTTGAGTTTCGAGTAAATTCATTTATTATTTTTATCATTTTTTCTTATTATTAATATTTTTTCCAAATTTTGTGTTCCTTCATTCTCTTTAAACTTTTAATTTTAACTTCATTTATTGTAAGACTTTCTTTGTATCTTTCTTTGTTTGTTACAATTTTGGACCAACTATGGACCAGCGGCTTTTTATCGATCTCACAAATAGGGCAGTTCAACAACACATGCTGAAGCAACATGAAACAATCTTCGTTAGTCCTTCTCTGAAATGTAGTACAACTGATCATGCACTGATGCAACCCAGAAAAACGTCATGAGTACAATCATGTAGATACTGTAATCTCATATATCATGTCCTCCCTGCTCTGACGCAGTGCAAAAGCAGTAAACATCTGTTGTCCTCCGAGGCTATCATTTGATCAAGCTAACCTCTTAAACCTTGCTCCGGAACAAGAGTCCCCTCAGGTATACTTAGACGTACAACTACCCCACAATTCAAGTGGTAAGAGTCCCTCCAAATCTACGTCGGGCCGATATCCATCTGGAACATTGCTATTGTTCATGCTTCGTAATGTAACTGAAACTCTTCAGCATGGAACTCTTAGGATTTAGTGCTTTGCAAGATCTGCCCCATTTTCTTTCATAACTAAAACTGATCCTACCAGTAGATGAACCTCTACAAGTCCTCGAAATTCCCCAAGCTGACAATCTGTAACTCTTTCCAAATAGAATGTTGCTCTTGCTCATGAATGACATGGTGAAAAATGGTATGATGAAATCATGATGGTCAATATGCAAAAGAATAAAATCTCCCTTTTCATAAATATTGATGATACATCTATTTGGGATACAATCAGCTGGTAGAACTCACCATGAAACCATTCTCTTAATCATTTTATTTATTATAGAAGGCTTGGGATCCACTTCATCATGTCTCAGAATTCTTGTAGGGTTCCCCTCCCTATCCTTTGAAAGGTTGTAACAACAACCACACTGGATGGTTATCCTGCCCTTTCCTCGCATCCATTTATACTGCTCCAAATATGTCTTCTTCTTTAGTAATCCAACTTGTCCTTTGTCTCTTAATTAAAAAATTCAGTCAAAATTCTTCCTTTCATCACTTTCAGAAAATACCCTAGTATGCAACTCAAGTCCTTCCAAGATATTGACAAACTTTTCCTATATTTTTAGAATAATGCTCGAACTCTTGCTTTTTAACCTTGCATATATTATCAAACTCAAACCTGTGAATCATCTGCAATTATTAGGGATGCTCCTCTTGGTCTTCTTTAAAAGCAATCCATGGTCTTCGTGGCTCAACAAACTGCAATATGTACGACTCTACATCTGGGTGCTCCGCACTTCTGAACATCATCGAGGCTATTGTATACTCATCTAAAGTTTCCTAATGCTCCAAATGAAGAATATTACATTTTGGGAACTTCATAAATGCTCTTATGTTGATGAGTTATACCTTGGTACATCTGCGTTGCATATCAGACATCCTATGCAAAGCTCGTCAAGTGGACTCTTTAGTGGTGCATGCCCTACGATGATCTTTGGCTCGCCTTTTGTAACTTGGGCACTGGTGGAAGTATCTTGCAAAATCTGGTCGAGAGTCTCCTCCTCAGAATATTGAGTGAGTCTTGTGGATGCCTCTCTAACACACCTCCTCTCAAGTTGATCCAAAGCCTAGTGTTTACGATGACTAGCATTTCAGTGTTCTATGTGTCTTAGTGGTGCATTTGAGATTCTCTCCAAAGCAACACTAAAAAAATCTCCTTCCAACATTGTAATCATGGATAGTAGGTGACTAGCCCTCTCCATCAAGTCATATGTATTTGAAACTTTCTTTGACTTCTTCCTTTTAATGATGATTTCTTTTTTGTGCTGATTCTGATTACTGACTTTAGTCCTTTGGTCTCTCTTTGACTGACTTTATTCATCAAGGGGCCTTCAATGTCTACTTTGATAAGTCCAAACTTCATGTCAAAGTTTATGATGTCGTCCTTTGCCACATTCTCCTGATCTAATGCGAGATTCATGACATCTACTTCGTTCATTTTCTCTCTTTAATTTTAGAATAAGTTGCTAGCTTATCGATTATCGTATAATTCCACCATTCAAATAAATCTCCCTCCTGAGTAATATCAGTGATTCAAAAAGGAGAGGAACCAAATAAGAAGCGGCATGCGACAAAATGGTAAAAAAGAGAAAACACAAAACGTGGAGAGCTGATACGAGTGGATTAAATATGTTAATTTTTGCAAATATTTTTCAATATTAAAAAAATACACACGACATATAAAATAGCAAAATTTGGAATTAATCCCAACAAAATAACTTCAATTAAAACAGTTTTATCTTTTAATAATTTTTAAATTGCCAAATCCCCTTTAATAATAACACATGTATACGTATTGCTCAAGTAATAAAGGGCTCTAATGGAGTCCTAGATATCGATCCCACATGAAATTTGGAAATGCCTGTAAATATGTTCCTAAAATTATAATGTAAAGTACTATTTTAAAACTACAAAAGGAAAATTAAAGTGCAAAGTTTAAATATTAAGTAACAGGTGAATGCTAAAAAAAATGCAGCTGAAAGACAAAGTTAACTAAACTAAATAGTAAATTTTCAAAAGTAAATTTGCAAAAATTATATCTAAGATGTTGTGACGGAAAGTTTAAATTTAAGAAAGCATCCTTCCCCTTTACAATGAGTAAATGGTTTGTGAAGAAATTAAAATCCTTTGAAAACATATATAAATACTATTTTGTGCAAAATAGGAGCAATCCTTTTATGTACCCTCTTCCGAGTGTATAAAGAATATTAACTGATTGAGAGTTTGGTCTCCAATTCTAAGGTTAGACTAGGAGGATACTGGCTGCCACTCTAGAGGTCCCACTACTCCCTCCCCTGAGGGCTAACAATCTCGTATCAGTTTCCAATCTACTGGACCAAACTAGAACTGGATCAATTGGGGATTTTAATCTGTCACCTAAAAATCTCTAATTCTGCATCCAACAAAGTATATTTCCTTATTTATTTACACCCATTTTTCATGGATGAATTACTCTCCCGTGAAATTAAATATGATTTTTCCCATGTTGTAGAAATCATAGCCCTTTCGGAACATATGCTTCTCAACACATTTTTATACATTGTGTTATTTCAATTGGCCAAATCGAAAAGTAAATGAAGATCGGAGTTCAAATCATCACAAATTATTGACATTTAAAATCACATAAGACAAAATCAATTCTTCAGAAAACCATATTTCAAAGTAGGGAGAAGGATAAAGAAGACTACTCAAAATTCAAGTGAAGGAAACGACAAAACATGGATTTCATTAATGAAAACAAGTTTACAACACAAAAGAAATAAAAGACACAACTTATCTCATAATCCTTCCCAAGCAAACTCCTAAGCCTTTCTCTCTTTAAAAGCACTCTCAATTCTCTCTTAGAAGTGTAATGAAGAAGAAATCTCTCACCTTTCCTCTCCTCTTGCAATACTTAAAGAAAATCTCCAGGCACTTGACATTCTCTCTCTCTCTCTCAAACTCACACCACCCACCTCAACTCACCTCTTCTTAGAAGTTCTCTCCTCTTTTATTAAAGACCGCCTCTCTCCAAAAAAATTCAAAATTCCCTCCAAAATTTTGTCCAAAAGTTAACACTTTTAAATTTAAACGACATGTCCATCAATCCAAGAGACCTATCCCCTCATAAAAGAATCTTCTAAAGTGTTTAGATGCATTGAATTTCTCCAAGGGTGTTTAGAACAAGTGTCCATTTGAAAATTCACAAAAAAAAAAACATCTCAAACTGCCTTAATCTACAAAAAGTCATCCCTGATGCATTGGCACAAAATCTGGCACTTCATGTGCCAACTCTGTCAAATGGTACATCTTACACCAATCTGGGGCATAATGTGTTAGTTTACTAAAGACCGAGCAGTTCTGGGCTTTGGCTTGAAATCAACTTTTACATCTTTTTTTAGAAGTTGGCATAAGAGCTTAGTAATTTTCAAAAAATCTTTAATATATCTCTTGTAATATCCAGCATGAAAGCTCCTAACTCCTCTTACATTAGTAGGCAGAGGTAAGTTTGATATAACCTAAATTTTTGCAAGATCTACTTCCATGCCATTTTTTGAAATTCATGCCCAAGCACAATTCCTCCTGCAACCATAAATTAACATTTCTCCCAGTTCAATATGAGAATAGTCTTTTCACATCGTTTAAGATATTTCTTTAAAAGATTTAGACATATTTCAAATGAAGTTCCAAACACAAAAAAATCATCCATAAATACTCCAATCCCTTTTTCAATTAAATCATTGAAAATTGACATCATACATCTTTAAAATATTGCAGGTGCATTACATAATCCAATGGGCATTCACCAAAAAGTGAAAGTTCCATAAGGACTAGTAAATGTTATTTTCTTTTGATCCTTTAAAGCTATAGGTATTTGATGATAACTGATATACCCATCTAGAAATAAAATTATTTGTGCCCAACTAACCTATCTAGCATCTGATCCAAAAAGGGTAAAGGAAAATGATCATTCATGGTGGAAGAATTTAGTTTTCTATAGTCTATGCAAATTTGCCCTCCAGTGACTTGTCTTGTTGTTATTAATTCATTATTCTCATTTGTCACAAGAGTCACTCATCCTTTCTTTGGAACAGAGTGAATTGGAGTTATCCAAGCACTTTCTGAAATATGATATATTATTTCATCATCTAAACATTTTAAAATTTCTTTCTTAACAACTTCTTTCATCATAACACTAAATCTCCTTTGAGGATCAGCTCTTGGTTCATGTTGATCTTCCAATAAAATTCATTGCATACAAATTGAAGGACTGATTCATTTAATATTAGCTAATGTCCAACCAAATTCTTTTTTATATCTTTTCAAGGTTTCCAACAACTATTATTCTTGCTCATTAATTAATTCTGAGGATACTATAATAGGTAATGTGGATAAATCCCCTAAGAATGCATACTTCAAATGTGTAGGAATTATTTTTAGTTCTAGTTTAGGAGGTTTTTCAATAAACAAAATCAAGTTCTTATTACTTTCTGTAGGATCTAATATTTCAATTTTTTGTTGAACATAATCCAAATCTTCTTTGCTTACTTTCGTAGATTCTGCTTGAATTTTATTATCATCTCGATATTCCATATATTCCTTTTAAAATTCTCTTTCAAATGTCTTCTTGAAATATTCATGGCTTAGATATTGATTGATATCCATTCTGAAGCATTCAATCTCTTTCTCTTTTGCAAGGTATCTCATTGATTTTGTAATATTAAATATAACCTCTTGATCACTAACTCTCAAATTTAGTTCTCCTTTCTACACATCTATCAAAGCTCTACTAGTAGATAGGAATGATATTCGTAAAATGATAATAATTTCTTTATCTTCCCCCATATCTAGTACCATAAAGTCCACAAGAAAGATAAATTCATCAAGTTTGACCTAAACATCTTTATAACTCCCTTAGAATAAGTAATCGAACAATCAACTAAATGAAGAGTTATAGTCAAATATCTCCTAAGCCCAACCTTCTGAAAATTAATAACGACATAAGATTAATACTGGATCTTAAATCACATAAAGCTTTTCCAAAAAATCTTTCGCTAATAGCACATGGAATTGTAAAACTTCTAGGATCTTTGAGTTATTCAGGAAGCTTTTTCTGGATTATTTTCGGCACTATTTTTGGTTTAAGGGAGTTTCCCATAAGAAGTTGTCGGTCACCGAAATCGAAATCTCGTCGCCCGCTTTGGAAGGACATTTGAAGAATTAAGAAATATGAAATTAAACTGACCCCATATTTTTCATAGTTTAAATGAAAGAGCATTGTACCTCGAACTCTGTATCTATCCTGAAGTATAAAGACAAGACTTAAGGGTGAGGCTCGATCAAATAAACTAAGAAACGTATGATGTTTATTTGGTCTGTGAAACCATTTTATTTGTCGACAATTTTTCCTATTTAATATGAAGAATTAAATAGGGTTTATATTAAGCTAGGTTTGGAAAAGTTTCCTAGAAGGGCAAGCCCCTGTAGCTAATTACATCTTAAATGACCAAAGCCACTTAAGAAAACTTTCGATAAAAATAAGGAAATATTATCTTCAAGGATTTTAAAAGGATAGGACTGTTCAATGAGATCGGACAGAGATGTGTGAAATGGGATTGGCTCAAGTATGGAGCATTTTTTATTTGGAATCCAAAGGAGGAAGAACTAGGGGATGTCATGGATCCAAAGAAAAACCTCGGTGACTTCCTAGTCTATCCAATGGTTTGGCTTCAGTTTTGAGGAGAAGTTATTTAAGTGTTTCAATCTACAGATTTTATTTGTTAGGGCTGTGCTGAATCAAGCACACAAATAACCTGAAAGATGTAAGGATTTAGGTCGTGATGAAAGACAACCTCAGAATCCTAAGACGAGTTAAGGCTTATATTGCACAAAATTTTTGTACAAAGGCATAAAGAGGAGTTGAGGATTTATGTTGCATAAGCAGACAACCTCGCAATCATATGGCTTGGTTGTTTAAATCTAAGGAAGGAATGGCTTAGTTGAGGAAGACAGGTTTTGTTATTGAAGATGGCCGTGCTGCCCACCATGCTAGCTCCAAGCTCCTTGCTGTGATGAGTTTAAGTTCTTTAGGGTTTTAAGTTATGGTGTCAAATCAGGTGGCTCTATGGTTGTAGTTCTTTAAATTTTATGGGAGATGTTAATGTTGATTAGAGCGACACCAGTTAGGATCCTACGGTTCCCTCGTTCCGACACCACTTATTTCTATTGGATTCACTTAGTTCAAATGAATTTACTAAACTCAGCTTAATGAGCTCCATAATTTTATTTAGACCGTGGGAAGCCTCGTTAGCAACCATATGTCACCTCCTCTGAGAGATTCCCGATCATCCAATATAGACGTATTAATTTATTTATTGTTGTAATTTTGTGTTATGTTTGTAATTAAATCTTGAATTGTTTTATATTTTGAATGTTGTGGCGGTGAATTTTATCTTGCTTAATTTTAGTTTTCATTTTGGTTTGGATTTTGTGGCTATCCTGAAAGTTTTAGTTTTCATGCAGGGTGACATCGTTGTTTAGCATGCAAGTTTAAATTTTGTTCATACATGTAGGTAAGTAAGCATAATGTGGAAAGCTTAAGAAAAGACAATGCTCCAAACTATAAAACTGTACCTAGTGAGTCTTCTCACTCCACCACTTGAAACTCAAAATGTATGTTAGAACATGTTATGTAAAGCAAAGAAAGTAAGGTTTTAGTCACCTACCTAACCCTAGGTCATATCTTGGTGGGTCCTAATTAGTTTGATTAAGGATGATTTTTGTTAAGCAAAACATATTAGTTTAGTAGACCTCTAGGGTATCCAACAGATCTGGAGGAAGAAGCAGGTCCATGCTTCCGTCTCACCGCCTGGCGAAAATTTTCAAGCTCATTTAAACTTATCATGTTGCTTAATAAATCCACCTTATAAAAATACTCCTAATGCTCAGTGAACATTGATGTTTCAATTATCCCTAAGAGTATGGTAATTATCATTTGTGGTTTAATTTGTAAGTTATGTGGCCGAAGACCCATAAAAGGGGCAAGTTAATGTTTTCAAGGGACTCAACCAATATTAATTTGGGCTTGTAGTGCTCTAAAGGTCTTTTATTTAGCTATGTCCACTTTTTCTAATCCTTATTTAACCCAATTTGATTTAGCTTAGGTCGCTACAAAGCCCTCAAGATTTTGGTAGATGTCTTAGTTATTATTTTTTTTCTTTGAAAGAGATTAAAATTTTAAGTGATGACGGTTCATTTTTGAAAGTCATTTGAACATCAAATAGGGGCATTAAATTAGTGAGTTATTAACACCCAAAACTATACCCATAAGTCTAGGATCATTTATTTGACTATACTTCCAAATTTTAATAAATTAAGGAAATTACAAATTTATTCTTTAATTAACATAAGTGAGATTGGTTTCTACCAATTAATCCCCCTTTTGGTTTCAATCATTCAAATGAATTAGCCAAAATCAGAGGTTACCCTTTTCCCTCTTTGAATCAAGCCTAAATGTTAATTAAGGCTAAACTTCCAAAATTACACTTTTGCCCCTAAGGCTCTATCAGTTCATAATTTGTCAAATTTAATTCAAATGATTTTGAAATTTTTATCTTACCTTAATAAAGGGTAAATTAAGACATCAGAGAAGAAAATGTGATTTTTCAAAATTTAATTTAATTTACATAATTATTTTTATGTAAAAATAGGATTTTTTGAAGAAAATTCCATAACTTGACCAAGGAAAAGCCTATTATCTTAAAATTTTAACTGGAGATAGAATTAGATCAGAGAACTAGTTGGACCAAATTTCATAATTTATTGAGTTTTTTGTGAATTATAAGAATTATTTTAATTTCTAGAGTATTTTTTATTTATAAAAATATTTTTAGAGTTGACAATTTTGCTTTCTATTTTAAAAAAAATCTCGCAGAGGTTAAAGAACCTAGAGAAGCAAATTTTAAGTTTTTATGATTTTTCTTTTATTTATTGGAATTATTTTGGTGAAAATCCATTTTTAGCCTTTAAAGATTATGTTAAGCTTTAAAATTCAATGTCTTCATTTAGAAAATTAGGAAAAGTATTTGAATTGTTCTTAAGTACTTAAAAAATAATTTAGAATATTTTCAAGTGTTTTATTATTTTTGTGATTTTTATCATTTTTTATTTATTTAAATATTAAAAAAGGCTTGAAAATGGATATTTTATTTTAATTTCAAATTTATTTATAGAAAATTCCTCTATTCACAGAGAACTCAAAAATCCAATTTTTATAATTGTTTGAGTTATATTTTAGTTATTAAAAATTATTTTAATAACAAAAATGTCATTTAACTTGAAAAATCAATTTGAGTTGTTAAATGAGCTCCAAATGATTTAAAATTTTTATGGGTAGTTCTCTGAACTTTGAATCTTAGTTGAATCTTAGTGGAGACTCTTAGTGGAGACTAAAAATCAAGTCATTTTGATTTTTATATTTTCCAAAATTAATTATCTTTGTATTTATGGGTTTGTGAAGATTAGGTTCATTTTAAATGACTTGGCTCATGAAATATTTTTCAAATAGTTGTCTAGTTATAGTAGACCTACCAAAATTATCTTTGATTTTTCTAAGTAATATGCTGTCGGCGTTATTTCGGGTTGGTTTGTGGGGTTGCTCGTCAGAAGCAGTCGGTCGCTGGAATCAAAATCCCATCGCCCGCTTCGGAAGGACATTGAAGTATGAAATTAAACTGACCCCATAATTTTCATAATTTAAAATGAAAGAGCACTGTACCTCAAATCCTGTATCTATCGCGAAGGAGAAACACAAGACTTGAGGATGAGGCTCGATGAAAAAAAACTAAGGAAAGTATGACGTCCGTTTGGTCTACG
>NW_018225879.1:84239-84595 GCF_001263595.1 Phalaenopsis equestris | reverse complement strand
AATATGCCCCAAATGGACATGAAAATTATTCCACATTATTCTCCTCTGTTCACTGAGCAAGATGGTCTTTTTATTTTATTTTTGTGATTTTTCTACACAAAGTTATGTATGTTCAAAGTTAAGGGTATTTAAATAAGTAGGAAAAAGCCCTATTTATCTATTTGAATAGCACGTGCTGACTAGATCCTAGGCTCTGAGAAGGAAAGCTTCGATCAGAGGTGCTCGGTATGTTCGTTGGGGTCCAAGGAGGCTAGGGATTAAGTCCGTGGTCTTGGTGTAAGACCTAAGTATGAATTCGATCACGACCGGATTTGGGTGTTGGTCTAGAGCTATGGTAGAGGCTCTGTGAAAGGGGG
>NW_018225879.1:83454-83900 GCF_001263595.1 Phalaenopsis equestris | reverse complement strand
AAGGGGGATTTGATGGGGCTTTGGCTTCTTTAACTCTTGTTAAGGTGTGGGCATAAGTAATTGAAATTTGGTGGAGTGTTGAGGTGTATTGGGCTCTGTCCTGGTTTCCAGCAGGGTTTCGATCTCAAAATCGAGCTCTGGCAATGGGAATGAGTGAGGAAAAATGGTTGGAATGCACTGAGGGGATCTTAGGGAAGCTCTGTGTGAAGTTTGGAGAGACCTCACTAAGGAAATTTCAGCACACCTCCCATGGCCGTGGGAGGTGAGTTTTTATAAAAATGGAAATGGGGTGGCTCTCAGGGCATAAGCTTGGGTGCATTTTGGTGCTTAGGTGGAGGGCAAAGGAGCTCCATAGTTTGATTTGAATGAGCTGGCCTCTAGGTTTGATTTCGGTGAGGTGCCATGGGAGTGGCTCTCAGTTTTGTGCTTTTCTAGCCACTAGGCTG
>NW_018225879.1:82897-83444 GCF_001263595.1 Phalaenopsis equestris | reverse complement strand
CCGGCCGGCCAGGGGGAGGTGACTAGGAGCTCAGGGAACCCAGAGGAATCCATCACAGCAATTTAATGCAAATGTGCTTGGATTTGGCAAGGATATCTTAAGCATGTGCATTTTTGGAAATAAGATCGATTAATTTGGGGGACCTTTGGTCCATGGCTTGATTTAGGTGATTTTATGGTCTTTGGACTGGTCACTAAGTCCAATTAGTGGCTGTGGTGGACTTAATTTGGTGGCCTTAGGGTGGTTTGGTCACATTTACTGCATGCGTCCAAATGGGTGAAAATAAGCAAAACTTGGGTTTGGGTTAGGCTAGCCTTGTTAATTGGCCCAAATAATTGTTGAATTTGGTGTAGATGATCATAGGGAACAACTTTGGTGAAGGATGGAAGTGGTCTTGACTCAAATTGGGGGGTCAATTTGAAGGAATTTTGAACTTTAATCAATTTGGTCATGTTGGGCTAGGCTTGGGTCTAGCTTGGGTTAGCCTTGGGCTAAGTCCAAATTGATTGTTTTAAATGGTCAATAGGGACCACATGAAGAGTTTTAA
>NW_018225879.1:82289-82863 GCF_001263595.1 Phalaenopsis equestris | reverse complement strand
AGGCCATGGGTTCAATTTGGTGAGATTAGGTCATATGGTCAAAATTGGGGTTTTTACCCAAATCAAAATTGGGGTCAAATAATGGACCAATTAAGCTTGGAATTGGTTTAGTTTGGTCATATCAAAAGTGATTTTGAGTTTATTATTGGAATTTGGGTCAATTGAGATCAAATTGATGAAAATTTGAGTTGGATTTGGGGAAATTTGGGTCTTTAAAGGGCAATTTGGGGATTTTGGTGAAAGATGGTCAAATTGACCAAATTGAGTTATGTGGTAGTTTAGATAAATGAAATTGGGAATATTTGGGATTTATTGGGATTTTTTGGAAATTTTTGGAATTTTTGGGATTTTGGGCTCAAGAGGGATATTTTGGTAATTTGGGGATGCTTTAGGGGTAAAAGGCCAAGATGGGTATTTTGGTACATTTGAAGTACCAATCACACCAATAAGCCATGGAAAAATGGAAATCCCATTTTGGGTCCTCTACATAGTGGTCTTAGCTATACCATAGCCCTAGGGCTAGTAGGTTTAGGGGACCATCTACATGAGTATCCCAAAAGATCAAGGGATCTAG
>NW_018225879.1:55571-82207 GCF_001263595.1 Phalaenopsis equestris | reverse complement strand
TTAAGGGTGACTCATCTTGAGTTTCCCCTACAGTGACCCCACCTACTAAGTATTTAGAGGTTGAGAGCAACATGTGGAACTTCAAGCTGAGTAGAGAAAAGTTTGGAATTTCTAGTGGTGAGGGTTCCATGTCTACTTTTATAGGAATAGTCAACAACAAAAGTCTTATGGCTAGATCCTAGGCTACTAAAGAGGAAAACTAAACCTCAACAAAAATTGAGGTCAACATATGCTAATTATTATGATTAATTTATGTAAATAAAAGACATATGCTTGAAAAATATGGATCTCTATCTAGAGGTCTCCCCTGAATTTGGAAAAATTAGGGAATGTTCCCCTTATTAGAAGCTACAACATGTAAAAATTGCAGGCCATGGTGAAATGCCTACATGCATGGAGTGTTAAAAGACTCAAAACCATGTTTAATTAATTAAAAATAAAATATGCATCAAATGGACTTCAAATTATTTCCACATTGTGCTTTTATGTTCACTAAGCAAGAGGGTATTTTTTTTTTATTTTTGTGATTTTTCTACACCAAGATATGGATTTTTGAAATTAGGGAGTATTTTTTGATTTATTTAATTCCCTTTTTATCTATTTAAACACACGACGCCACTTCACCCTAGGCAACTCCGAAGCTCCACGCGGCTCGCTCCTATTTGACACCGCCATCCACCTCTGTGGTGACTAGTCTTGTGGTTCATGTAAGGGAGCGTTGTCTGGCTTGATCTCATCCATTGATGAGATAAACGCGCGATCGGACGGCTCTCCTGTCATCGTCCCCATTGGACTAGCCCGAGAATCGTCCATCTTCAAGACTGATATCTCCCTTATTTCTCAGCCAAATTGAATGAATTTTTTTTTAAAATGCTCGTCTAGACTAGAGGACCATATCCATACGGTTAAGATGCCATGAAATTAAGCCTAATCAAATGGAGAATCAAAATAGGCTCGGGAGGAGGAGTAGTTTAATACCTTTGCTCTGAGTAGGGAAGCTTTGATCAGAGGTGCTCGACACGTTCGTTGGGGTCCAAGAAGGCTAGGGATTGAGCCTCTTGCTGTGGTGAAAGTTTTAGGTATGAATTCGACCAAGCTCGATTTCAGGTGTTGGTCTAAAACTATGTTAGGGTCTCTGTGGAAGGTTGATTTGATGGGGCTTCTCCTTATTTAACTAATGTGAAGGTGTGGGAAAGTTTAAATTTAGTTTAGTGGACTGTGGAGGTGTATTGAGCCCTGTCTTGATTTTAGGCAGAAGTTTGAGCTCAAAATTGAGCTTCCACAGTGGGAATCAGTGGGGGAAAGTGGTTGGCTTGAGCTGAGGAGGTCGCAAAGAGTCTCTGTGAGTAATTTGGAGGGCTCTCTCAGAGAAAAATTTCAACTCTCCTTCTATGGCCATGGATGGGAGCTTTTATAAAAATTGGTTTAAGGGTGGCTTTCATTGCCAATTAGGGGCTGCAATGTGATGCTTATGTGGAGGGCAGAGAGGCTCTAATATTTGATTTGGATGAGGTGGCCTTTTGGTTTGAAATGGGTTTGATTCCATGGGGGTGGCTCACAATTTTGGTGTGTTTTAGCCACTAGTTTGGACAGCCAGGCCAGGGGAGGTTGCGCCAGGCCAGGGGAGGTTGCGAGGTGGTCAGGTGAGCCAGGGGAATATGTCAAAGCAATTGAATGAGTTGAGGATTAATTTTAGCAAAAACATTCAAGGATTAAGAAAATATGGAATCAAAATCCCTTGATTTAGGGGACCTTTGGTGCATGGTTTAGTTTAGGTGGTTTTATGGGGTTTAGCTTGGTCACTAGGGTCCAACTAATGACTTTGGAGTCATTAATTTGCTGACTTTGGGGTGGTTAAGCTAATTTTAGTGCATGGGTCCAATGTGGGTTCAAATGACCAAAACTTGGGTTTGGGCTAGGCTATCCATGTTAATTGACCCAATTGATTGATGAATTTGATTTATATGATTGTGATTAACATTTTTGGTGAAGGATTGAAAGGATTTTGAGTTCAATTGGAGGGTCAATTTGGAGGATTTTGGAGAGTTGGTGATTTTGGGCATGATGGGCTAGACTTAGGTCTAGATTGTGCTAGCCTTGGGGTAAGTCCAAATTGATTGTTGAGAATGGTCAATAGGAATTTCGTGAAGAGTTTGCAACATGAATTGGGTGCCAATTTTCGGGCTAAAGCATTCAATTTGGTGAAATTTGGAGGCATAGCCAATTTGGGGCAAAATTTGGGGCTTCTGACCTAGGTTGAAATTAAATGAAATTGAGGCTTCACAAAGGCTAATTGAAGGTCAATTTTGATTTTTAGGAATGTTATGAAGAGTATAGGGTCCAAATTGATACTAATGGAGTAGGCCATGGGGTTCAATTTGGTGGAACCAAGTCATGGGGCAAAAATTGGGGGTTTTGATTTTGATCAAAATTGGGCTCAAATCATGGCCTAATTGAGCCTGAATTTGTTTCAGAATGGTCATATTAAAGGTCAATTTGAGTTTATAATTGAAATTAGGGGAAATTGGGACCAATTTGATGGACATTTGAGGTGGATGTGAGGAGATTGGGCCTTTAAAGGCAATTTTAGGGGTTTTGGTCAAAATGGCCAAATTGGGTCATTTAGTAGTTGCAAAAAGTTAAATTAGGAATATTTGGAATATTTTTGGAATTTTTGGGATTTTTTAGAATTTTTGGCTACGGAGGGGTATTTCGGTATTTTGGCAATTTTTTTGGTGACTTTGTGTAATTTGGGTGTTTTCAAAAGGTTTGAAATGACTTTTGAACAAATTTGGGTATTTTGGGTAATTTTGGGAATTTTGGCCAAATTTAGGGTTCCAAGGGTACTTAGGTAATTTGGGGGTATATGACAAAAGGCTAAGTTGGGCATTTTGGTAGAGTTGGGGTGCCAACCACCATAAATAAGCTATGGATCATTGGAAACCCCATTTGGGTCCTCTATGTAATGGTCTTAGCTAAACCCTAGCCTAAGGCCAGTGGGTTTAGAGGACCATTCCTGGATACTTAGTGCTTATGCACAGTATAACAATAGTTCTGATGGTATTTTTTAATTTTTGATTAAGACCTAAAGAAAAATAAGAATTTAACTTTTTAATTTATCCCCCATAATGACCCCACCTACTAAGTGCTGGATGTTAGGACCAATATGTGGAATTTCAAGTTGAGTAGAGAAGAGTTTGGAATTTATAATGGTGATGGTTCCTTTTCTCGTTTCCTAAGGAATAGTCAACAGGAAGTCATATGGCTAGACCTTATGCTACTAAATAGGAACACTAGACCTCAACCAAAAATAAGGTCAACAAATGGACCCCCAATAGGTGTGGTGTGCTGGGTAAGCACACTGCGCGTATTGGAGTTGACCGACGAGATCTAAAAAATCAATACAAGCTCCTAAGTCAAGAGACATAGAAGGAGTTTAAGATTGTGTGTACTATTTGCTTCTGTTGGGGAATATAAAAAGTGAAGATTTGATCAAAACCAAGAAGTAAGGACTCTCGCTGGGGATTCGAGTGGGTTCTGAGTTATTAGATTTAAGGAATTTGTAGAAGATGGGAGTCAGTGTGTAAGTGCTGACCCCGGGGTGGGATTTGAAATTCAGATATTAATTTTAGAAGAGGGTCAGAAGTTAAGAACTGATCATAAAAAGAGAAGAATCAAAAGTTAGGGACTGATTTCAGCATAAGGATTGAAAGTTAAGGATCAATCGCAAGAGGGAGTGTCGAAAGGTAGGGACTGACCTCAAAAGGGTCAATCAAAGGTTAAGGACTGATTCTAAAATTAGAATTGAAAGTTAATGATCAATCTTAGAAGAGAGAGTTGGAAGGAAGGGTCCGACCTCAAAAGGAGTGAACCAGAAGTTAAGGACTGATTCAAAAATGAGGATTGAAAGGTAGTGATCAATCTCAAAAAGAGAGCGTCCGAAGGTAAGGACCGACCTCAAAATAAGCAAATCAGAAATTAAGGAATGATTTGAAAATGAGAATTGAAAGGTAGGGATCAATCTCAAAAGAGAGTGTCAAAAGGTAAGGACCGACCTCAAAAGTAGTGAATAAAAAATTAGGGACTGATTCAAAAATGAGAATTGAAAGCTAGGGATCAATCTTAAAAAAGTGCGTCGGAAGATAAGGACCAACCGCAAAGTAGCGATTCAGAAATTAGGGACTGATTTGAAAATGAGAATTGAAAAGTAGGGATCAATATCAAAAGAGAGCGTCGGAAGGTAAGGACCGACCTCAAAAGTAGTGAATCATAAATTAGGGATTGTTTCAAAAATTAGAATTGAAAGGTAGCGATCAATCTAAAAAAGAGAGCGTCAAAAGGTAAGGACCGACCTCAAAAGTGTGAATCAGAAATTAGGGACTGATTCGAAAATGAGGATTGAAAGGTAGGGATCAGTCTCAAAAGAAAGTGTCGAAAGGTAAGGACCGACCTCAAAAGCGTGAATCAAAAATTTGGGAGTGATTAGAAAATGACAATTGAAAGTTAAGGATCAATCTCAAAAGAGAGCGTCAGAAGGTAAGGACCGACCTCAAAATCAGTAAATCAGAAATTAGGGACTGATTCAAAATAGAGAATTGAAAGATAGGGATCAATCTAAAAAAAAGAGCATCAAAAGGTAGGGATCGACCTCAAAAAGGTGAATCAGAGGTTAGGGACTAATTCAGAAAGGAGAATTGATAGGTAAGGATCAATCTCAAAAGATAGTGTCAGAAGGTAGGGACTGACCTAAAAAAGGTGAATCAGAAATTAGGGACTGATTTGAAAATTAGAATTGAAAGTTAATAAATAATTCATGGTGTTACATTCAAAGATATGTCTCGTATGTAAAGGTTGGCATTGTTGAAGAGGATTTGTGAAAATTTGTGAGTTTTTGTGGAGAATGTAAAATTCTGCGGGGATGTGAAGAAAATTAGTGCAGACAAAGATAGTATTGCTACACGAGCAAAGAGTAAGAAACTCCTAAATCAAAAGAATCCATTCGATAGATTTATTTTCTTTTCTTGTTCTTTTTATCACATTTAATTTTTCAAAATATGCTCTCAAAATTTTATTTTAGTTGGTTGATTTTTCAAAAAGAGAGTTGTTTTGTTGTTTGTTTATTGGTATTGCTGTTTAAATTTTATTAAAAAATTTTTTGTTTGTCGTTTTATTCTTTGTTTATTGTAATTTTGAACCAAGGTGTGGTTCGTGACTTCCATCCATCACACAAAAGATAATTGACAAAAAAACACATTTCTGAAAGAAACTTCATCAATATGCTCCAACAAAATGTTAGAGATCAAGTGTAGGCCAATGGCTCAAAAAGTACAATATGTGAAATGCATCAAAGTACATCCAAAATATCTCATGCCAAGTACACATTATATGTTGAGCATCTCTGGTACATATCACATTGCTGTAATGTAGTAAAGTAGAAAGGAATCCCCTAACTGTCTACTGCTGTGACGAACTCATGATTGAGATGACCTTCTAAGCCACGCTTTAAGAGAAGAGTTCCCTTTGCATGTGCTCAAAGGTGCAACCCTCTCACAGCTCGTAAGGTAGTAGTTCCTCAAGTTCTAGATATGGATAAAATTCGTGTGGTATTTTTCTGTCATCCATCCATCGGAAGGTCACAGACACCCTGCGGTGTCGTACTCCTGGAATGTAATGCTTGGTGACGTCTGCACCGTTGCCTTTAAGAACAAGCACTGAGCCAACTGGTAGGGGAATCTCCACAGAGCCTCTGAACTCACCAGGGTCGATGATGTCAATTTCTTTCCCAAATAAGATGTTACTTTTACTCATAAATGAGACCCTACAAAAAGGCCTCACAAAGTCATGGTGATCGATGTGTGGAGGAATGCAATCACCCTCATCGTAGACGTCGATAATACAACTATTTGGAATGCAGGTAGCGGACAAAATACTCCATCTGACCATTCTTTTGGTTATCCACTTTATCATTAGTGGTAGTGGATCTACTTGATTGTGTCTCAGGATCCAAGGCGGATTCCCTTGTCTATCATTTGTGAAGTTGTAGCTGTAGCAACACTAGATGGTAATCCTCCATTTTCCTCACAACGATTTCCTCGGCTCAGAATAGGTCCTTTCCATAAGTAATCCTGCTCGAACTCTATCCCTTAGGTAAGAAATGCAGTCAAGAATACTCTGTTTATCAGTCTCTGAGAAAACTCTGATATACAGTTCTAATCCCTCCAGTATGTTGATGAATTTTCCTTGTACTTCTTCATAGAACTCAAAGTCTCTTTTATTTACTTTGCTCACTTTATAATATTCCACCGTACTGGGAGTCGGCAGTTGTCTTGAATATTCCCTCATTTGAATATCAGCAAGAGCCCAAGCTGGTGCTTTCTCTAGCTTTAACAGAATATGTGATTTTGCATCTGACAGGATGTTTGACTCTGTATCGCTTGGAACATACGGCTCTGCATCCTTTGGGACATATGACTCTGCTTCTATCAGGTAATCAAAAGTCTGAGATCCATCATCGGTAGATGCATATTCCTCTAATGTGTTGTAATGTTGTAGGTGTAAAACGTTGCAGGTCGGGCACTCCACGAATGCCCCTATAGCTGACACTCGTGCGGGTATTTCGGCATTACAGGTATGTCAACTTGTACACAGAACATCTGAAGCGGGTAGAATCTTTGCCTTTGTAACAAACTTAGACTCCTCATCCGTAGCAGGCTAGCTGGAGGAGGTCTCTTTCATGTCCGGATCATAAATGTGTCCTCAGTAATAGGAGTGAGCAAGTTGTTTGCCTCTTTCTGACATCTCTTCTCTTCTCGTAAGAAAGCTCTATGCTTTCTTCAGCTGGCGTTTCATCACTGTGTTCTTCGTAGTGGAGCAAATGGTACCCTTTCATTATCAGCAGCAACTAGACCCCTAGTCGGCGTAGCTATCATGGATGGTAAACACCTTGGCCCCTTCATCGGGTCTTGTTGTACCATCATGTTCTTTCGTTTCAGTGACGCGCTATCTTTGGTGGCCACCCTTAGTAGTGAGGGCAGCCCTTCCTTTTCCTGTCGATTAACGAAATTCATTAAAGACCCCTCGTAATCCATGCCGACTTGGTTAAATTCCATGTTGAAATCTATAGTGCCGCCCTGCGGTGCCATTTCTCATTTAGTGTGAGATTCCAATGGAGTGAGATTCCACCCATCTTTAAAGGCAAAGATCAGTCTCTGACCTGACATTTCTCTGCAGACAACCAGAAAAATGTCAGTGGGCTGAAACTTAGAGTGAGCAAAAACAAAAAAAAGTATTTATTAAATGAAATTTTTGTTTATTTTGGTGAAGAGATCGTTTATTTATGTGTGAATTTTGTTTAAATTAACAACATATTAAGTTTGAAAAGAGAAAATTGAGGTGTGTAATTTTCAAAAAAACTCTATTTTTTATTATGTTGAGGTTAATTTTGTTACAAAAATTTTGGACTCGGTCACAGACTTTTGGCCACATAGATAACCCCAAAACAATCAAAATTTTAAAATTTCAAATCAAGCGAAGGCAACCAATAACAAGTTGTGTCGTATGTCTTCAGGTATCGTTCGTTGATTGGTAGCATGGGTATTTCACCCCGAAAGTCCACTAACTGGTAGACTCCTCCTGCATAGACCTTTTCAAAGATAGATGGTCCCTCCCAAGTTGGCTCGAATTTTCCACCTATCTTGTGGCAAGCAAGAATAGGCCTTTTGAGCACGAGGACAAGGTCACCAACTTTAAATGTCCTTGGGCAGACCAATTTTTCATGAGCTTGTACCATCTTTGCCTGGTAAAGTTCCAGATGTTGTTGTGCTTCAAATCATTTTCCTTCTAGACTCTCTAGTTCTTCGATCCTAAGCTTTGCACTTTCTTCTATTGTTAGTTGGTTGGCGACAGTGACTTTGAGAGATGATATCTGGATTTATAACGGTAGCACGACCTCAGACCCGTACACGAGCATGTAGGGTGTACACTGAGTGAGAGTCCTTAACATCATCCGATAGGCCCAGAAAGCTTCTAACAATTTATTGTGCCAATCTCTTTTGTTTTCATCCAGTGTTCTCTTTAAAATCTGTACCAATGTTTTGTTGAAGGCCTCAGTAAATCTGTTCACTCTATGATAGTAAATTATAGTGTATCTCCAACCTATCCTGTGTCTTTTGCTGAAATTATTGATTTTTGTGCTTTTAAAAGCTGTCCCATTGTCAAAAATTATTCTTTGCGGTACTCCAAAACTGTAGATGACTAGGGTTTAAAAGTACTCAAGGCTATGCTATGTCTTAACCTCTCGTAGCGGCACTGCCTCCGCCCATTTGTAGAAATATACTGTCGTGGCAATTATAAACCTATGTCTTTTGGAGGATGAAGGGTCTATAGAACCTATTATGCCCGTTCCACAACACTCGAATGATCACAAAGCAATAGTTGGGTGTAGCACATATGGAGGCTGGTGCAAGACCACACCGTGCACTTTGTACTAGTGACATTTTCTAGTTGTATCCAAGCAGTCGGACATCATTACTGGCCAATAATATCCAAGTCTCTTGGCCTTAATTTTCAATTTTGGTCTTTACGGGTGAGTGCCACACAATCTCGCATGTACTTATTTAATAATATTATGTGCTTCGGCTTTGCTTAAACATCGTAGCCACATATGGTCGAACGATCTTCTACAGAGGACATCAACAACCAAGGCGTATGACATAGCCCTTTTTGTACTGTGATGTGCCTCAGACTTATCTTCTGGTAGCTTTCCAGTAGGTAAATATTATATTAATGGCTTGTGCCAATCTTCATTGATATTCACAACTGCAATCGTTCTTTCTTTTCCAAGCTTGTGTAAATTATTGAGGTTGATTCGAGACAGAACTTGTCTTCCTTGTACTGTGATTTTGATGGCATCCTCCGGGAGACATGAAAATTCCTTAGAAAGTCTTGCTAGAGCGTTGGCATGGGCATTATCTGTCTTAGGAACCCGGTAGAAAGTCACGTAGGGGAGTCACGTAGGGGATTTGCTCCAGTGTAGGGGATTTGCTCCAGTAGCTTCATTGCATATCAGTGATATTCTGCTAATCTTGGTTTCAGAATTTTGTATTGTCCGATGACTTGTTGGATGACGAGTTGAGAGTCATCGTAGGTGGCAACGTTTGTTATATGCATTGAGATTGCCAACTCCAATCCGGTGATTAAGGCTTCATACTCTTCTTCATTATTGGTGCATGGCTCTATCAAGTGGTATCATAATATCAACATACGCTTATCTGTCATGGTAAAGATCAAACTGATTCTTGCTTTTCCTGGTATGACTGTGTTTTATCCTTTGTCTTTTCTGGTTGATGAAGCATCATCAAAGTACATCTCCCAGCATCATGCACTAGAGAATTCCACTTGTAACACTTGCTTATCTGGTAGTTCGTCATTAAGAGGGGACCCAGCTGGTAGTGGGTGTGCAGCGAGAAAGTCTGTTAGAATCTGTCCCTTCATAGCACAGAGGGGAACAAAAGTTATATCAAATTGTAATATACTAAAATCATTGACCAACTTGGAAAACATTCAGAAAGTGTTGGTTGGCTCATCAACTATTTTAAGGGATTAACTTTTAAAATTAAGGTAATCTTATGAGAGAGCATGTAATGTCTAAGCCTTTGTATAACAAAAATAATGCCAGACAATGCTTCTCAATAGGTGGATACCTTACTTCTGTCGGTATCAGACAGCGACTCAAGTGGTAGAGTGCATTTTCTTTATCCTTGTCATTGACTTGGGCTAAGAAGGCTTCATGAGAGTCATCTAGGGCCACGATATAAAGTAATAAATGTTTCCCTGAGATAAAGGCTACCAAAATAGGAGGTGTCATTAAATATTATTTAACTTCTTCAAAGGCCCACTGACATTTCTCTTCCAAAATAAATTTGGTGTTCTTTTTAATTAACGCCGAGAAGGGCTGACACCTTTCTAAGAGATTAGAAATAAAGTATCTCAGATATGTCAACTTCCCCCGGAAGGAACGTAGTTATAACTGCTTCAAGGTTTTAGGGGGAGGCATTTCCAAGATAGCTTTAATCTTATCTGGGTCGATCTCGATTTCCCGATGAAGGACAACGAATCCTAGAAACTTCCCAAAGGTAACGCCAATGGCGCATTTTAAGGACCTCATTACGCACTTTAAAGGATTCATTTTAAGGTCATATCATCGTAACCATTCAAACACGATCCTCAAATCATACAAATGGTCTATTTTTTCCTTGCTTTTGATGAACAAATCATCCACGTAACATTCTACTTGATTGTGAATGAGATCATAAAAAATCGCCATCATTGCACGTTGATATGTTGCTCCGGTGTTGTTTAACCCAAACGACATCACTATGTAGCATACAATTCCAATTGCCATTCTGAAGGCTGTAGGTGTTGCATCCTCGGGAGACATCTTGATTTGGTTGTATCCCGATGATTCGTCAATGAAAGAGAATATTTCATGTATAGAAGTGATATCCACTATCATTTCCGGTATTGGTAGTGGAAACTCGTTTTTCAGACATGCTTTGTTTAGATCTCTAAAGTCGACGCAAACACGGATTTGTCCATTTTTATTTTTGACAGGTACAATATTGGCTAACCACTTGGGGTATTGCTCCTCTTGCACAAAGTTAGCGTCTATTTATTACCTTACCTCGGCGATGACTTGTTGCTCTATTTTGAAGCGTATTCTTCTTGGAGCTTATTTTACTGGGGATATATTCCTATCCACCCCGAGTTTAGGAACCGCAACCTCTGTTGATATTCCTGGCATTTCGTCATAACGCTATATGAAGCAATCTTTAAATTATGTTAGCAAATTGATCAACCGTAGAGATTCTTCATTGTTAAGTAGATAACTTATAAATGTAGGTCAGAGTTGTTCTTCTGTCCTGAGGTGGATTTCTTTCAACTCATCAACCGTTGATTTAATTTCCTACTCAAATTCCAACAAAGCCTCTTCTTTTAGCTGATAAGTAGAGTCATCCTTTATATTTAGGCAATCCTCTCCTGATTCACTGGGAACAACCATACAAATGTCAAAATCATCAACTTGTCTGACTGTACCAAATCTGAGGCCCTCTTTTGAGTTGGGAGTTTGACTTTTAGCGCTACATAACTTTTCAAAAAGTTGTAATTTATCTTTTGGAATTTGTTTCAGTAGTCTTTGTTGATATAACTTTTGTACGTAAGGCAAAAAGTAACCAAAAGTAAATTCCATTAATTCTTTAGGATCATCATCCAAATTTACATGATTTTCAAGATTAGTAGAGGTAGAAGCATGATAGAATTTAATCGGCTTTGAACCAACACTATGGACTTCCTTGACCTCTAAACTCTCAACCTTTTGAGGGAAGATCGGAGCAAGTGTCACAGTATTCACATAGTAATGTATCTGATCATACATCATCTCATATTCACTTTTCTCGGCATCTTCTAAGGATATCTCATATTGAGGTTTCCTCTATTCTGTCATCATTATTTCATCTTCGGAACTATCTTCATCACCGATGTTGATGATTCGCCTAGTCCATTCAACGATTAAGTTGGTTCTTGCTCATCCACGTCCCCAGCCTAGACCTTGGGTGCACGAACTAAAAGAACCTCCACAAACTTATTGTAAGAGAGTAGTGGAAGCTTGTTGAAGTGGAGTTGAATGACCTTGCCATTGTACTTCGTCTGGATCTTTACTTTTGTTTGTTGCAATTTCTCAAGAGAAGATAGTTTTCCTTGGAGGTGCGTAGTAGGCAGTATCTTCATGAATGTCAACTTCATGAACTAAAAATGGTTGTAGATCTCCTATGATGCAATGTTCTTATCCTTCCTTGTAGTAATTGATGCACTGGTGTATAGACGATGGAACCATGTTGTGTTCATGAATCCACGATCGACCAAGTAGAGCATTGAAAGAGGTCTTGACGTGAATGATATGAAATTTAGCGGTTATTGCTAGTTCCCCAACCTTCATAAGCAATTTAATCAATCCAAGAGCTCTCTCTCCCTTTTGGTTGAATCCTCTTAACATCATTTTATCGGTCGTAAGCTCTTGAGCTTCAATGTCCAAATACACCAATGTTCGTAGAATCATTAAGTTGAGTGATGCTCCAGGATCTCCTAAAACTCTAGTCAACACAAATCTGCCAATGTAATATGTATGATTTCTAATTGGTTGATCTCCGGAGAGGCTAGTTGCAGTGCTTATGATTGCCCTAGAATGGTGATCATAGTGGTCATGGCTGCGACCATCTCTTCTATCCTTTTCTATAGTTGACTGACTTGTTCATCCATTATGAGAATAGCCCTGCGTAGCTCATCTACGACGTTCTCTTTGATGAGAAATAGCCCTGCGTAGCGCCTCGCACGCAGATGTAGCGGCTTTGGTTTTGATGACATGGACATCCATTAAATCTTCTTCAAGGTAGTCATTATAGTCAAAATCTTCATCATTGTTATCGATGGAAACTCCGTGTTCCCGAGCCAACTCAAAAATTTTAGCCCTGAGCTTTTCAACTTTTTCTTCAATCATTGATTCTTTGATTTTTTTAAGATCTGCAGGACCCTGTTGGACCTTCAGACCCTAGCTTCATTCCATGATCTTGCCCTGTGGGCTTACTGGACTGTATTGGTACAACGACCTTAGGTATTCATAACATTTTTTGTTATGATGATGCCTCAGGATGGAGTGTCCTAGCATAAACATCGGTATGTCAAGGAAGAGTGTGCTCTTCATGGTGCAGACCAGCTACAATATCAGGTAATCTCTTTGTCTTTTCGTTTGGAATTTTAAGGATGTCTTTATAGTGGGTTATCGGTAGGATTCTTGGACCCAATCGTGACTTGGCTAGTCCACGACCTGTGGTCCTGATAGTGGTGGAATTTATGGTGACAATAGTAGTGTCGACTCTGCTTACTAAGTAAAATTAGATGGGAATACGAGTAGGCGAAGCCTCGGTAAACTTTTGAGATTGTTTGGCAGATCTGATGTCTTTAAAATTTCCATCTTCATGCGAGGGGATATTGCATGTCCCACTCGCTTAAGTAGTTCATTCACTGAACAACCTTCTTTGGCGGCTAGCCTCTGAAAAATTGAACTGACTCGGGTGATATAAGTATGTTTCTTTCTCTCTACACCCTATCTATGAAGTGATGGTATTGCAGCGGCGATCTTCTGGATACTTTCTTACCCGTTGATATCCATCAAAGGATGGAATCTACTTCGCCACAAAAGTGGATATACTCTGGTAATCCTGACTTGTCCTGGTGAGGCTTTTCCTCGATAGGTATTTCCTCAGGAGTCTGGGCTTTAGTGGCCCTCCGAACTCTCTTACTATGGTTTCTCCTTGAGTTAGAGGCGTAGTCTTTGAGCACGATCCAATTTTGAGTACTGATGGAGGGACATCTAATCCCTCAGTCGGATCTTCAATGATTATTACTTCTTTCCTCTTAGCAGCAGCAGGGAAAACAGCCTTGGTAGGTGCCACGACAGCAATAGTAGTTTTGGATTTCTTGTATGAAGGGAAGTCCTGAAGATAGTTCAGGTTGAACTCAGCAGACGGCTCCTAAACTTCAGGAGCTATAACTTTCATCATGATAAATAAAGCCTTCCCAAGGATAAGCTCGAGATCTTCAAATCCATCTCTGAACTTAATGGTGGGAGCAACGTTGCTGTCTTCATGGCTTGTCGGTAAGTTGCAGAAAAAGGTCAGCGTTGGGTAGGCCATTGCAGAAGCTTTAAAACAGAAAGTTCTGGGGTTAGCTATATGGCCAAAACCTTGTAATCTTTAGTGCAAGCACTAAAAATTAATAGAGGTTGATCTTTAAATCCGGTAAGTCTTAGTTTGTGGGTAATTTGAAAGTAAAAAAATTTAATTAATATAAGAAAATTTTAAAGCGCGCGCAGAATAACACAATTTAATTTAATTTGCAAAATAGCAATCCAAACTAGAAAGGGAGATGTGAGGTGTTTTAGGACCCAGTACGAGACCCATTTAGTAATACACAATGCCCAGGTGGAACTATTCCACGAACACACCTATTGGGGTCTGACCCCATATGAAGATTTAAAGAGTGCTTAATGGCCTCTTGAACCCCTTAGTTCAAAGGTGATTGAACAGACAATCCTTAAGTCCAAAGAGTTGGTCGTACTTTCCCAAAATAGAAATGGGTAAAGTATGTCAACGGAAGAAGGGTAATTTGGTCTAAGAGGGACATGGACACATTACTGATATATGAAGATAGTACTTTCCTGAATTAAATGGAAAGAGAAAATTTTTCTCAGCAGAGTCGCCAGAAGCTGTCGGCACTATTTTTGGTTTTGGGTAGTTTCCCGTAAGAAGCTGTCTGTCACCAAAATCAAAATCCCATCAATTGCTTTGGAAGAATGTTTTAAGATTTAAGTTTAGAAAAATATGAAATTAAACTGACCCATATCCTTTATAGTTTAAATGAAAGAGCGTTGTACCTCAAACCCTATATCTATCCCAAAGGATAAACACAAGACTTGAGGGTGAGACTCAATCAAATAAACTAAGAAATGTATGACATCCATTTGGTCTACGAAATCATTTTATTTGCCAATAATTTCCCCTATTTAATATGAATAATTAAATAGGGTTTATATTAAGCTGGGTTCGGAAAAGTTTTCTATAAGGGCCAGCCCCTATAGTTAATTACATCTAAAATGACCAAAGCCACCTAAGAAAACTTTCAATAAAAATCAGAAAATATTATCTTCAAGGACTTCGAAAGGATAGGATTGTTCAACGAGATCAGACAAAGAGGTGTGAAATAGGATTGGCTCAAGTCTGGAGCATTTTGTCTTTAGAATCCCAAGGAGAAAGAACTAGGGGATGTCATGGATCCAAAGGAGAACCTGCGTGACTTCCCAGTCTATCCTATGGCTTGGCTTTAGTTTTGAGGAGAAGTTTTTTAAGTGTTTCATCCTGCATATTTTATTTGTTAAGGCTCACAGTTGTGTGAAACGATCACACAAATAACCTGGAAGATGTGAGGATTTAGGTCGTGATGAACGAGAACCTCAGAATACTAAGACGAGTTTGGGCTTATATTGCACAACATGGTTGTACAAAAGCTTAAAGAGGGGTTGAGGATTTATGTTGCATAAGTAGACAACCTCACAGTCCTATGGCTTGGTTGTTCAATTCTAAGAAAGGAATGGTTTAGCTGGGGAAGATAGGTTTTGCTGTTGGAAATGGCCGTGCTGCCCACCATGCTAGCTCCAAGCTCCTTGTCGTGACAAGTTTATGTTTTCTAGGGTTTTAAGTTATGTTGTCAAATCAGGTGACTCTATGGTTGTAGTTCTTTAAATTTTATGGGGGATGTTATAGTTGATTAGAGCGACACCGGTTAGGATCCTACAGTTCCCTCATTCCGGAACCACTATTTTCTATTGGATTCACTTAGTCCAAATGTATTTACTAAACTCAACTTAATGAGTTTCATAATTTTATTTAGACTGCAGGAAGCCTTGTTAGCAACCGTAGGGATTCTCGGTCATCTGATAGAGACGTCTTAATTTAGTAGTAGTTGTGATTTTGTGTGATGTTCATGATTAAATCTTGAGTTGTTTCATATTTTTAATGTTGTGGCGGTGAATTTTATCTTGGTTGATTTTAGTTTTTGTTTTGGTTTTGGTTTTGTGGCTATCCTGACAGTTTTAGTTTTCATGCAGGGTGACATCGTTGTTTAGCATGCAAGCTTAAATTTTTTTCATACGTGCAGTTAAGTAAGCATAATGTGGAAAAACAGTATGAAAGTACAAAAAAGATAATGCTGTAAACTATAAAAGCATACCTGACGAATCTTCTCGTTCCACTACCTGAAACTCAAAATGTATGTTAGAACATTTTATGTAAAACGGAAAAAGTAAGGTTTTAGTGACCTACCTAACCCTAGGTAATATCTTGGTGGGTCCCTATTAGTTTGATTAAGGATGATTTTTTTTAAGCAAAACATATTAGTTTAGTAGACTTCTGGGGTATCCAACAGATCTGGAGGAAGAAGCATGTTCATGCTTCTCTCTCACCGCCTAGTGAAAAGTCTCGAGCTCATTTAAATTTATTATGTTGCTTAATAAATCCACCCTATAAAAATACTCTTGATGCTTAGTGAACATTGATGTTTCAATTATCCCTAAGAGTAGGGTAATTATCATTTGTGATTTATTTTGTAAGTTATGTGGGTGAAGACCCTTAAAACGGGCAAGTTAATGTTATCAAGGCACTCAACCAACTTTATTTGTGCTTGTAGTGTTCCAAAGGTGTTTAATTTTAGCTATGTCTAATTTTTCTAATCCTTATTTAATCAAATTTGATTTAGCTTAGGTTGCTACTAACCTTAAGATTTTGGTGGATGTCTTAGTTATTATTATTATATTTTTGAAAGAGATTAAAATTTTAAGTGATGATGATTCATTTTTGAAAGTAATTTGAACATCAAATAGGGGTATTAAATTAGTGAGTTATTAACACCCAAAACTATACCCCTAAGTCTATGATCATTTATTTGACTAGACATTCAAATTTTAATAATTTAAGGAAATTACAAATTTATCTTTTAATTAACAAAAGTGAGATTGATTTCTACAAATTAATCCTCCTTTTGATTCCAATCATCTAAATGAATTAGTTCAAATAATTTTAAATTAAGCCTAAATGTTAATTAAGGCTAAACTTCCAAAATTATACTTTTGCCCTTAAGACTCTCTCACTTCATAATTTGTCAAATTTAATTCAAATAATTTTGAAATTTTTATCTTACTTGACTCATGGGTCAATTAAGACATTAGAGGAGAAAATATGATGTTTCATAATTTAATTTAATTTACATAATTATTTTTATACAAAAATAGGATTTTTCAAAAAAAATTCCATAACTTGACCAAGGAAAAGCCTAATCCCTTGAAATTTTTGCTGGAGGTAAACTTAGATTAGAGAATGATTTATTGAGTTTTTTTTGTAACTTATTAGAATTATTTTCAATTCTGGAGTATTTTAATTTGGCGTATTTATTAATTATAAAAATATTTTGAGAGTTGAAAATTAAGTTTTATGTTTTTGAAAAATCTCCTTGAGGTCAAAGAACCTAGAGAAACAAATTTTATAGTTTTCTAATTTTTCTTAGATTTATTGGAATTATTTTGGTGAAAATCCATTTTTTAGCCTTTAAAATTTATTTTAAGCTTTAAAATTCAATGTCTTCATTTAGAAAATTAGGAAAGGTATTCCAATAAAATATTTCAATTGTTTCTAAGTGCTTAGAAAACAATTTAGAACATTTCCATGAATTTTATCATATTTGTGATTTTCATCATTTTTTAATTATTTAAATATTAAAAATAGGCTTGAAAATTAAATTTTTATTTTAATTTCAAATTTATTTTTATAAAATTCCACTAATCATAGAGAACTCTAAAAACCATTTTGTATAATTTTTTGAGTTATATTTTAATTATTAAAAAGCATTTTAATACCAAAAATATCATTTAACTTGAAAAATCAATTTGAGTTATTAAATGAGCTCCAAATGTTTTGAAATTTTTATGGGGAGTTCTCTGAACTTTGAGTCATAATGGAGATTAAAAATCAAGTCGTTTTGATATTTGTATTTCCCAAAATTAATTATCTTTATATTATAGGGCTTGTGAAGATTAGGTACATTTTGAATGACTTGACTCATGAAGTATTTTTTAAGTAGTTCTCTAGTCATAGTAGACCTACCAAAATTTTCTTGGATTTCTCTAATCAACATGCTAATTATTATAATTAATTTTTGCAAATAATAGTCATATGCTTGAAAAATATGGATCTTAGTCTAGAGGTCTCCCCTGATATTGGTGGTTTCCTCTGACTTTGGAAAAATCAGGGAATGTCCCTTAAGACATGGGCTACAACATGTCAAAATTGCAAGTCATGGTGAAATACCTACATGCATGGAGAGTTAAAATACTCAAAACCATATTTAATTAATTAAAAATAAAATAAGCATCAAATGGACTTCAAATTATTTTCACAATATTTTCCTATGTTCACTAAGCAAGAGGGTATTTTATTTTATTTTTATGGTTTTTCTACACCAAGATATTAATTTTTGAAGTTAAGGAGAATTTTTTGATTTATTTAATTCCCTATTTATCTATTTAAACACGCAGCACCACCTCATCTTAGGCAACTATGAAGCTCCACGCGGCGCGCTCCTATTTGACGTTGCCATCCACCTCAGCGGTGACTAGGCATGCGATTCATGTAAGTGAGCGTTGTCCGGCTTGATCTCATCCATTGATGAGATAAACGCACGATCAGGTGGCTCCCCATCATCGCCCCTAATGCCTTAGCACAAGAACCGTTCCCGAGAACTGTCCATCTTCAAGATCCATCTTCAAGACTTGATATCTCCCTTATTTCTCAACCAAATTGAATGAATTTTTTTCTTAAAATGCTCTTCTATACTAGAGAAACATATTTATACGGTTAAGGTTTCATGAAATTAAGCCTAATCAATTGGAGAACCAAAATAAGCTAGGGAGGAGGAGGAGTTCAATACCTTTGCTTTAAGAAGGGAAGCTTCGATCAAAGGTGCTCGACACGTTTGTTGGGGTCCAAGGAGGCTAGAGATTGAGCCTCTTGTTGTGGTGAAAGGTCTAAGTATGAATTCGACCAAGCTCGATTTTAGGTGTTGGTTTAGAACTATGCTAGGGTCTCTATGGAAGGAGGATTTGATGGGGCTTCTCTTTCTTTCACTGTGTTGAAGGTGTCAGTATGTTTAATTTGAGTTTTGTGGATTGTGGAAGTGTATTGGGCTATATCCTGGTTTTAGGCAGAAGTTTGAGCTCAAAATTGAGCTTCTACATTGGGAATCAGTGGGGGAAAGTGGTTGCTTCAGCTGAGGAGGTCTCAAAGAGTTTGTGTTAGTAATTTGCAGGGCTCTCTCAGAGAAAATTTTCAACTCTCCATCCATGGCCATGGATGGGAACTTTTATAAAATTTTGCTTAAGGGTGGTTGTCATGGCCAATTAGGAGGTGCAATGTGATGCTTAAGTGGAGGGCAAAGAGGCTCTAACATTTGATTTGGATGAGGTGGCCTCTAGGTTTGAAATGAGTTTGATTCCATGGAGTGGCTCATGGTTTTGGTGTTTTTTGACAACTAGGGTAGCCGAACAGGCCAGGGGAGGTGGCTACATGGTCAGGTGAGCCAGTGGAATATGTCAAAGAAATTAAATGAGTTGAGGTTTAGTTTTGGAAAAAATATCCAAGGCTTAAGCAAATATGGAATAAAAATCCCTTGATTTAGAGGATCTTTGGTCTATCGCTTAGCTTAGGTGGTTTTATGGGGTTTATCTTAGTCACTAGGGTCCAACTAATGACTGTGGAGTCATTAATTTGGTGGCTTTGGGGTGGTTAGGCTAATTTTAGTGCATGGTCCAATGTGGGTTCAAATGATCAACTGTTAATTGACCCAATTTATTGATGCCTTTGATGTAGATGATTGTAATGAACATTTTTGGCGAAGGATTGAAAGGATTTTGAGTTCAATTGGAGGGTCAATTAGGAGGATTTTGGAGAGTTGGTCATTTTGGGCATGATGGGCTATACTTGGGTCTAGATTGGGCTAGCCTTGGGCTAAGTCCAAATTTATAGTTGAGAATGGTCAATAGAAATTCCATGAATAGTTTGCAACATGAATTGGGTGCCAATTTTTGGGCTAAAGCATTCAATTTAGTGAAATTGTGAGGCATGGCCAATTTGGGGCAAAATTTGGGGCTTTTGACTTAGGTTGAAATTAAATGAAAGTGAGGCTTCACCAAGGCTAATTGAAGGTCAATGTTGATATTTAGGAATGTTATGAAGAGTTTAGGGTCTAAATTGAGACCAATGGAGTAGGCCATGGGTTTTAATTTGGTGGAATCAAGTCATAAGGCCAAAATTGGGGGCTTTGATTTAGATCAAAATTAGGCTCAAATCATGGGCCAATTGAGTTTGAATTTGGTTTATATTGGTCATATTAAAGGTGAATGTGAGTTTATAGTTCAAATTGGTTGAAATGAGGAGCAATTTGATGGACATTTGAGGTGGATTTGGGGAGATTAGGCATTTAAAGGAAATTTTAGTGGTTTTGGTCTAAATGGTCAAAATGGCCAAATTGGGTCATGTGGTAGTTGAGAAAAGTTAATTGGGAATATTTGGAATATTTTGGAATTTTTGAGATTTTTTTGAAAATTTTTGGAATTTTGGGCTAAGGAGGGGTATTTTAGTAATTTGGCAATTTTTTTTGTGATTTTGGGTAAATTGGGTGTTCTCAAAAGGTTTAAAATGAATTTTGAACAAATGTGGGTATTTTTGGTAATTTTTGGAATTTTGGCCAAATTTAGGGCCGCAAGGGTACTTTAGGGTACTTAGGTAATTTGGGAAAGGCCAGGCTGAGTATTTTGGGTAAAATTGGGAAACTAACCACCAAAATCATGCCATGGACCAATGGAAACCCCATTTGGGTCCTCTATGTAATGGGCTTAGCTAAACCCTAGCCTAGGGCCAGTGGGTTTAGGGGACCATCTACATGAATCTCCCAAAGAATCAAGGGATCAAGGTCAAGAAATTTTGGGTTTGTATTTGTGAGTGAGGTGATTGCTGGTGAGTACCTTAGGTCTAGACCAACATCTAGAGTCAACCCTAAGGTTCAATAGCCCTATGGGAACTCTCCTTAAGCTCCCTCATAATGACCCCACCTATTAAGTGCTAGAGGTTAGGACCACTATGTGGAACTTCAAGTTGATTAAAGAGGAGTTTAGAATTTATTAATGGTGAGGGTTCCTATTCTAGTTTTCTAAGAATAACCAACAGGAAGTCCTATGGCTAGACCTTAGGCTACTAAAGAGGAACACTAGAACTTAACAAAAAATGAGATCAACAATTATATCACTACACTCCTCACTGAGTGCAACAGTCTTGTTATCTACAAACTTCCTTTTCTTATTAAGTATATCATTCATGAAATTCACATAGCTAGGCATGTGTTCCAAGGCGTAAAAAAATGGAATGTTTATTGTTAATTTCCTCAATATCTCTAAAATTTTTCAAAATTGGTTATTCAAATTGGTTATCTCTATTTTTCTGCTTCATTCTTTGAGGAAATGGAGGTGGTGGTTTTTCAACAGTAATTTTCATTGATTTAATATGACTCTCTAACTCAAAATAAAAATCTTCACCAGATTTTCCATTTTTCACCTCCTCTTTTTCAACTTTAACATCCTCTTCTTTTGAACTTTGTTTTCTAATTCTTTTCCACTTCTATGTTGAATAGCCTTAGTTTGCTTTTTGTTTTTATCTTTAGGATTTACTTCAACATTACTAGGCAATGTTTTTGGAGGTCTACTGCTAAGTGCGATAGCTATACATCCGAATTGATTTTCCATGTTTCTAATTATAGCTCCTTGACTTCTTAATTGACTCACCATTTGCAATATCAATTCTTCCATTGATAAATTTTTCTCCTTAATCTGCAAATTATTAAATTTTAGAGGGTAATAAGGTTTGTAAGTTGAATTTCCTTGATTGTTGGATTTTCTTAATGGGTTCGCAGTGTTGTTTCCCCATTACGGATTTGCAGCATTAGAATTATTGTTACTCCATCTAAAATTTGGATGATTCTTCCATCCAGGATTATAATAATTAGCATAACGATTATTAGAAAAATTATTTATTGTATTTAAGGTCTCATAATAAAATAAAAGAGAAGATTGAGATTCTATCATTTGTCCTAATGAATTTTCCTTAAGCACAGATGATGTCTGAGAATAATTCATTCTATACGTTCCATATTGATATATCTTCTTCGATATAGCAGCTATTTGTGCAGCAATCTGTGCAGCTACCATAGATATTGCATCAGAATCATGAATAAGGGCTACTCTTTTTGGATTTACCTTTTCAGAGGTCTATTAAAAATTATTAGTAGCCATCTTTTTAATTAAAGAATATGCTTTATCAAATGGTTTGGCATTATTGATCCACAAGCAGCAACATCAATTATCAATCTAAGAGATCCAACCAATCCATTATAAAAAAAATTGAATTATTAACCAATTTGGCAAAGCATGATGTGGACACTTTCTAAGGAGATCTTTAAATCTTTCCTAGGCTTCATAAATTGATTCCACTTCAAACTAAAAAAAAGATGTAATATCATTTCTAAGCTTAGCACTTTTTAAAGGTGGGAAATATTTGGATAACGAGTTTAATCACATCTTAGCTTTATCCCTTAGTGAAAAAGGAAAATTCTATGTCTAAAGGCATCATTCGACACTCCATCATAATTAAATGTTGTACACAATTCTAGAAAACTAGCAAGGTGTAAATTAGGATCTTCAGTTGGTGTACCCCCAAAATGATTGTTTTGAACCATTTGGATAATAACAGGTTTAAACTCCATTGAATTGGAAGCTATAATAGGATTTTGTATACTTAAATGAATCTCATCTTCTATAGGATTAGCGTAATCTCTTAAAAGTCTTTGATGATGTTCATTTTTATTTCCAACATTGTTCAAATTGAAAGTCATTTTGCTAATATGGTCTATCTCTTTTTGTTGTTTTCAAATTTTTCTAACTATTCTTTCTAACTCAAAATTGCAAGGTACTAAATTTTTAGATCTCACACTACACATAAACAGGTGCAAAAAGTATTCTAAAAATAATCAAACACACTTAAATAAGAAAATAGTCAAAATAAGCTACAAACAGTCTTTTTTTAGTTTTTATTTTTTAAATTATAAAATAACTTACAACTACTTTATGTTAGTTCTCTGACAATGACACCAAAAACTTGATGCAACGGAATTAGTGTGTTAATTTTTATGAATATTTTTCAATGTTACAAAATACACACGGCTGATACAATAGTAAAATATGCAATTAATCCCAACAAAATAACTTCAATTAAAATAGATTTATCTTTTCAATAATCTTTAAACTGCCGAATCCACTTTAGTAATAATGCAAGAATACAAATCACTCAAGCAATAAAGGGCTCTAATGGAGTTCTAAATATCGATCCCACAGGAAAGTTAGAAATGCCTGCAAATAAGTTCCTAAAATTATAATCTAAAGTACTATTTTAAAACTACAAAAAAGTAAAGTGCAAAGTTTGATTATTAAGTAACATGTGAGTGCTAAATAAAATGCAGTTGAAAGACAAAGTTAACTATACTAAATGCTAAACTTTCATAAGTAAATTTACAAAAATTAAATCTAAGATATTGTGACGGAAAGTTCAAATTTAAAAAAACATTCTTCCCCTATAAAATGAGTAGTTGGTTCGTGAAGAAATTAAAATCATTTTAAAACATATATAAAAATAGTTTTGTGCTAAATAAGAGCAATCATATTCTTTACCCAGTTCTAACTATATAAACAACATTGGCTAATCCAAAGTTTGGTCCCTAATTCTGTGGTTAGGGTGAGAGAATATTGGCTGTCACTTTAGAGCTTCCACTACTCCCTCCCCTGAGAACTAACAGTCTCACATCAGTTTCCAATCAACTGGGCAAAATTGGGGATTTTAATCTGTCACCTTAAAATCTCCAATTCTGCATCCAAAAAATTATATTTCCCTATTTATTTGCACCCAATTCCATAGATGAAATACTCTCCCATAAAATCAAATGTGATTCTCCCCATGTTGTAGAAATCATAGTCCTTTTAGAATATATGCTTCTCAACACATTTTAACATTTCAATTGGCCAAATAAAAAAGTAAATGAAGATCAGAGTTCAAATCATCACAAATAATTGTCATTTAAAACCATGTAAAACAAAATCAAACCTTTACAAAACCATATTTCAAATTACGGAGAAGGATAAAGAAGACATCTCAGAATTTATGAGAAGGATACAACAAAACACAAATTTTATTAATGAAAGAAGTTTACAACACAAAAGAGATAAAATGCACAACTTATCTCACAATCCTTTCAAAGCAAACTCCTAGAAGTTCTCTCCAAGCCTTTCTCTATTTACAAAAACTCTCAATTCTATCATAGAAGTGTAATGAAGAAGAAATCTCTTATCTTCTCTCTCCTCTTACAATTCTTAAAGAGAATCTCCAAGCCCTTGACTTTCTCTCTCTCTCTCTAACTCACGCCACACACCTCTACTTGCTTCTTTTTAGAAGTTTTCTCCTCTTTTATTAAAGGCTGCCTCTCTCCAAAAAGAATTTAAAATTCCCTAAAAAATTATGTCCAAAACTCAACTCTTTTATATTCAAATGACATGTCCATTGATCCAAGAAACATATCCCTTCATAAAAGAACCTTCCAAAGTGTCTGGTTGCATTGAATTACTCTAAGGGGTCTTTAGAACAAGTGTACTTTTGAAAATTTACGTAAAATTCATCTCAAACTGCCTTAATCCGCAAAAAGTCTTCCCTGGCACATCTGATGCTAAATCCGGCGCATCATGCGCCAACTCACTGTCAATTGGCGTATTTGGTGCCTTTCTGACCCATCATGCTCCAGTTTTCTTAAGACCTCACTGTTATGGGCTTTGGCACATCTGGGCCTGATCTTGCGCATCTGGCACTGATTTGGCTCATTTGCGCCAATCTGGTGCATCATGCGCCAGAATTCTAAACTTCGTTGTTTTGGCTCCAATTTTTGTCATTTTTGCTACTTTTGCTCCAAATGCACAAAATTGATATACCTGTAACAAAAACATGAAAATACTCATCTTTATAGTGCAATATCATCAAAAATAAGCTTAAAATATATACTTTAAAAAACATATTATTTTGGCGTATCAATAGCCTATATGCGGTAAACCTCTCAGGGAAAGGTTAAGAGTGTCTACCCAAACAAGATCGGGTGAAGGGACCTTAAACCAATACCTATAAAAGAATACCTACGTAAAATACCCAAATAAGAGAATCCGGTGTAGGTGCTTGTTCTAGAGTCAAGAATACTCCCAAAAGGATGTATCCCACTTGGTTAATTACAACTTGGGGGTACCAAAGAATTGTCTCGATAAAAAGAGTTTAGCGTATATTATTGTGAACCTACCAAAAAATTTTCTTGATAGGGATATCCCAAAATGTTAAAGCACGTTTGTGCCATAAGGGCAGAGGACAAATCATCATATCTCAAATGAGTGGCAGCTCATTGGCATCGAGCCATTAAGATTACATCAATGAAGTTAAGGATTGATAGAGCTCAAAGGGACTCAACAACAAGAAGGTAAAGTGATCCTAAAAATGTAGAGGTAAACAGGTCGAGGTAACACAAACCTATCATGCACAACTACTAGGACCCTAAGTCTAACAAGTTGTGAATGTAGTCGACCTGACACATCCTGAGTTCCTCGATCAACAATCCATGAATTGCATCGTCCATAAGAATCTTTGTAGCCCTAAGGTAAAATGAAGGAAACTCTATCTCTTGACTAAAAGCCGGAGCTCCAAGTGGTGAGACTTATACCTGCCAAAGTGTCGAGGATGCCTAAAGAAGAAAAGAGAAGGGGAGGTTTAACTACAAAGCTAGAATTGCTCCAAACAGAATGAGTTACACCCCATCTGGGTCAAGGAGTCATCTAACACCCTAGGAGCACTAGACAACCACCTATATAAAAGGTATGTTGGGCCAGTGGGTTGGACAAGCACTGGGGCTTCTCCTTGGGAAATGCAAATATGAATGCAGTTCTTTAGAGCGGCCCTTAAGTATTGTGGAGGCCCTATTAGTACATGCAAGAAATAAAAGTGTAGTTATTAAAATCTAAATATTTTAATACTAAAATTTAATGAACTTGAATACTTTATTAATATTTTTATGAAGAAAACATAGGAATTTAAGTCTTAGTGAGGTTATATTGCATCATGAAATCCCATATCACAGAAAGAACCAAAGAAAATATGCACACTCACAGACATACAGGTATGCAAGCATGTTACAAAAGTAAAACAAGCCAAATAAAATAATAAAATGTCAGTGCCACTGGTCTGACAACTTATTTCAAAAAAGAAAAAAGCGGTCAGACTCCGCATATACATGCCCAATACTAATTCTATACATCAATGTAAACATGCAGATTTAAGATGCAGGGCACAAGTATCTGCTCCTGGTCCCCTCGATGTGGTTCCCGCCCCAAACACTTCAAAATGTATGCTCGTATATTATTTATGATATAGGACTCTCCTAGCCACTAAAAAGTACATAGGAAAAGAAAAAACTCAAACTCACATGAAAATAAGTATTAGCAGGAAAGCTCATGTACATATAACATATAATGAGCCATGCCTTATTAATAGGGGAGCTGAATAGAACCTGCAAGAAAATTGTTAGAAATCCTTACTTGATCCCCTCATAGTGGTACCTGTGTGCACATAGAGGCATGACTCCCTAAAAAAAATTGCACTAACACACTACCATACATAGCATGCAGTCACACCATAAGAACAATGCAAAAAAAAGATGTTTGACTAGGGCAACCAATCCAACAAAGAACAATAGCCAGGCATTGTTGTTCATCAACATGGGAAAGTGATGTTTTATTTAATATATATATATATATATATAATTACTATTATGACAGCATCTTTTCAAGCAGTTAG
>NW_018225879.1:51173-55529 GCF_001263595.1 Phalaenopsis equestris | reverse complement strand
ATATATTTATTTTTTTTTTTTACAAAAGGATACTAGGGTGTACTTATGGAAAAACATCCAGTAGCAAATTCATTAGCACTAAAAAGAATTGGTACAAGTATGGCAAGTAAATTATATATATATATGTTAGAACTATCCCATATAAATATAATACTACAAAATTGGTACAAGGTTTTAAAATAAGAGAGAGCCATATTAGCTCCATTAAGAAGGAAAGTTAAGTGTGATGTAAGTCCATTCCCAACATATATCCGCTTAGTGTTCCTTCCCTGGGAGGCTAGCCAGTGTGCTGGACAGTTTCCCACCCTATGGATGTATTTAAATTCCACCCTGTAGCTGTGTAAAAGGGCTTTCAGTTGGATTTTCCACTTAAGTAGAATCCAAGGAGGAGCCTCATCATGGAGCAAAATATTAATGCAAACAGTAGAGTCAGTTTCTACAAGCAATGGGCCCAAATGCCAGTGGTATGCAATTTTAATCGCCTAGTAAATAGCTCTAAATTCTGCCTCCAAAGCATCAAATGCCACTATAAGAGCAGTGAAATACAAAATGGAAGTGCATGAGAGTTCCTAAAGATTCTCCCAACACCACCATAACCTTTTGAGAAACTGCCATCAGTGTTAAACTTCATCCAACAATGGGGGGCTCCAAAATATTAATCTGGAATTATGTGGATGAGAATTGGTCTTGTATGGGGTCCAATTCTTGATAACATTAGGGAAGTGGTGATACTTGATCAATTTTTGAATGTAAGAGGTGCAGTTTAGGATCACAAAATTTGACCCAGGAAAGTGTTCATCAAACTTGATTTGGTTTCTGCACATCCATATAAACCATGCCACCAAATAAGGGATCACCAAAAGCTTATTGTTATGCCAATCCTCCTAACAAGTAATAAACTTAAATCAACTTAAGTTGCAAGTATCAATGTTCAGAAGATTGAGTAGTCCTGACCAGATTTCTTGGGAGAAATTACAAGTGAAAAATAAGTTATCCAAAGTTTCTTCAGAAGCATAGCATAATGGGCAGATAGAAGGCCCTCTCAGCCCTTTCATTTTTAAAATGTCATTAGTAGGAAGTAAAGAGTGCCATAGTCTGCAAGAGAAGAAGGACAAAGAAGGGGTTAAAAGTTTACCCCAAATGGCTTTTCCCCAAGTCATTTGATTTCAGTTAAGAAAGTCATGATAAATGTAGGTAGATAATTTCTGGGAATGAGCTTGTCTGGTAACAATTTAATCTTTAAAATTAGATGAGAAGGGAGTATCCTTAATACATCTAACATGTTCACTGGATAGTACAGTATTAAGTATTCTTCAGTTCCACTGATCTGCAGACCAATAATCTCTGACCTGACAGTTAAAGTTGGCATTGGAGGTAAGGCACTCAAGCTTCTCCCCATTGCTAACCCAATCATCTAAACAAAAGTTAACTTGAACTTCTCCCAGCTCCCACAGAAAAAGTTCCTCTGCTTGATTTCTGATGTTCAACAATTTGGACCACAATTTAGAATCCCCCACTTTTTTGGTAACGAAAGCAGAATGCATAGCTCTACAATATTTTCCCTTCAGAAATTTGACCCAAAGACTGTCCTGGCCCTGAATATGATCCATAATTTGCAAAGGTTTATAAAACCCAAGTGTTGAAAGTCCTTAAAGCCCAGCCCCCCAGCCTGCAAAGGCTTGCAAAACTTCTGTCAAGAGAGCCAGTGGAATTGTTTCCTTTATCAAGGCCAAAGAAATTTATTAAAGATCCTTCCAATTGCTACTTGTGTACCCTTTTGCATAGAGACATTTGAAGGACATAAGATGGCATGACAGTCAGAATGCTCCTCAAAATAGTAGCCTACACATAAAAAATTTCAACTTCTAATGTGTAATTTAGAGGCATTTTGTCTCTTCTGGAAATATTTCCTACTCGTTAACATCTATCGCATATTTTAATATATTCATTAACATCTCAAAAAATAATAGGCCAACAAAATCTCACTTTTAAAATTTATATGTAGTTTATTTATTCCAAAATGTCCTCCAAATTTAGAATCATGGCATGTTTCAATTATCTATTGAGTTTCTTCATAAGGCACTCATCTTCTAATAATTAAATCTTTGCATTGTTTATATAAATATGGGTCATCCCAAAAATAGTGTTTTGAATCATAGATAAATTTCTTGAATTGTGGATTCTTGATATCAGGTGGTAGAATGTCATTTACAAAATAGTTTACTATATCAGCATACCATAGTACATCCATTTCATCGATACTATGTAAATGTTCATGAGGGAAATTTTCTAAAATTTCATTTGCAAAATTAGCTAATATTTCAATTTCTATTTTAAACAAATGATCAGCTATTTGATTATCTTTTCCCTTTCTATCTACCATGGTAAAATCACTCTTGAAAAAACTCTTGCAATAAAAGTATTCATCTAAATAATCTTGGTTTAGCATCCTTCTTTTGCATCAAGTAATTAATAGTAGAATATTCTATATGCACTATACATTTAGTTCCAACTAAATAATATCTAAATTTATCAAAGCATAAACAATAGCTAACAGTTTGCTTTCAGTAGTAGTATAAACAATAAATTTGAGTTTTATTTAAAGTTTTACTAGCATAATATATAACTTAAAAAACTTTGTCGTGTCTTTGTCCTAATACAACCCCAATAGCATAACATCACTAGCATTACACATTATTTCAAATGATTTCTCCCAGTCAGGTGATACTATTATGGGGGCAATGATTAATTTTTCTTTAATAATTTAAATGTTGTTATGCATTTCGAATAAAAATCAAATTTTGTATTCTTTTTCTAAAAGTTGGCATAGGGGTTTAGTTATTTTTGAAAAATTTTTTATGTAGCACCTGTAAAAACCAGCATGTCCTAGAAAACTTCTCACCCCTTTAACATTATAAGGATGTGGAAATTTTTCTATAACTTGGATTTTTGCAGAATCTACTTCCATGTCTTTTTCAAAAATTTTAAAAAATTTTATGCCCAAGTAAAATTTTAAGCCTAAGAACAATACTTCCTACAACCACAAATTGTCATTTTTTTCTAATTTAAGATTAGGTTGATTTTTTCACATATCTCCAAAACTTTTTGTAAATTATTAAGACATAACTCAAACTATGTCCCAAACGAAGTCTCAAATATAGAAAAAGCATCCATAAACACTTCCATTCCATGCTCTATAAAATTGCTAAAAATTGACATCATGCATATTTGAAATGTTGCAAGTGCATTGCATATTCCAAAAGGCATACTACGAAAAACAACTATTCCATATGAGCTTGTAAACATTGTTTTCTCTTGATCCTTTGATGCAATTGGAATTTGGTCATATCTGATATATCTTTCTCCCCACCCAATTTATCCAATATTTGATCTAGAAAGGGCAAAGGAAAGTCATCTTTTCTGGTGGCCATATTTAGTCTTCTATAGTCAATACAAATTCGCCAACTAGTTACTTATCTTATTGGTATTAATTCATTTTTCACATTTTCTTCAACAGTCTCTCCTCCTTTCTTCAGAAAATAGTGAATTGGGCTTACCCAAGCACTATCTGAAATATGATATATAATTCCAGCATCTAACCACTTTAAAATCTCTTTTTTAACAACTTCTTTCATTATTGGGTTTTATCTTCTCTGAGGATCAGCTTTAGGTTCATATTGTTAATCTAATAGAATTTTGTTCATACAAATAGAAGGACTAATTCCCTTAATATCTGCTAAAGTCCATCCAAAAGCCTTTTTATATCTTTTCAACATATTTAATAAAATTTTTTCTTGAATTTCAATTAACTCAGAAGATACAATAACAAACAATGTAGATGACTCTCCTAAAAATACATATTTTAAATGGGCAGGTATCTTCAATTCAAGTTCAGCTGGTTTAATACTTGAAGGAATAAGATTTTTATTATCATTTTCCAGCAAGTCTAATGCTTCAAATTTACCCTGAATATAATCTAAATCTTCTTCTTTTACTTCATCTTGAGTATAAAAAATTTCTCCTTGCTTTAATTTATCTTCAAGCTCATTCTTAAACTGCTCATTACTTAGATAATCAACTACTTCCATCCTGAAACATTCATTATATTTTTTTATTGCAGTATATTCTATAGCTTTTGCTATATTAAATTTCACTTCTTGATCATTAACCCTCATTATTAATTCTCCTTTTTGCACATCTATTACAACTCTCCCTGTTGCGAGAAATTGTCTTCCTTAAATAATAGGAATCTCTTTATCTTCCTCCATATCCAATACTATAAAGTCTACAAGGAAAATAAATTTATCCACTTTTACTAATACATCCTCTATAACTCCTTTTGGATAAGTTATTGAT